>NW_004524700.1:7441785-7443779 GCF_000260255.1 Octodon degus | reverse complement strand
CCATACCTAGACACATAATAATAAAGATCTCAGAAATCAAGCAGAAGAGCAGAATGTTAAAATCTATCAGTACTCTTTGTTGTCTCTTATGTTCTCAGATGGTGGGACATCACACTAGCAGATCCACCATGCCTTTGTGCTGGTGGTCCGTGTGGCAGGACTCCAGCTCTTGCTCTTGGGTACCATGGTATCACCTCAGCTTAGTGGGGCTCTTTTCCTAAAACTGGAATCTTTGTATATATGTAGGAAAATTTTCTTGTATATCATGAGAACTAAACAGAAGAAGTAAATATAAGTTTTTTTAAAAATGTTTTTAAAAAAATAGAAAATTTTGATAGTACAAAGTAGAAATGATGCAGACTTTCACTAAACAAAATAATATGAATTTGACAGTATTTGTTGTATTGCAGAGTGTGGGCTTCAACTTAGTTGTTTAGGTTACCAGATATTTGCTTGCAAAATTGTAAAAAAAAAAAACTTGTTAGAAATTAAGATGGGAAAAAGAGGAGAAAATGAAAGTGAAAAAAAAATTGGCTTGACTGCTCCTTTCCATAGACCAGCAGAGTTCACAGTATGATTACCCAAGCCATCCTGCATACTGATATACCTCTTTACCCCCCTCCTTTCTTCTCCTGTCCTCATCTCAGAAGATAAGGTGTTTAAGGAAAATATCACATTGAAATTATCACTGAAAAAAATGGAAATGCTTGTTTTTTCTTAAACTCAATTCTTGCTACAGGAACCAGGACATCAGAACCTTAGCAACTTCTCAGCTCTTCCTTTCCTTAGGATGGAAGGTGTGGGGAGCAAAGGCCCTGTCAATGAACGTTTGTATCAATATCCTGTCTCTTTGCCTCTGCCTCTGTCTTTCTGTCTGTCTGTCTGTCTCCATCTCTGTATCTCTCCCCCACCTTTCTTATCTGCCTAATCTTTGGTACTAGTGAATGAATCCAGGACTGCACTGAGCTGCATCTCCAGACCTTTTAAAACTTTTTATTTTGAGGCAAGTTTCCACTAAGTCAGCCAGGCTGGGCTTTAACTTGCACATCGCCTGCCTCAGCCTCCCAAGTCCTGGTATTGCCCAGTTCAGAACAGTTCTTTCAAAAGCCTGTGAGGGGGCAGTGTGGCAAAGTCTACTCTAAGGCAGAGTGGAGAAGACATCTTTCTCTGGCTCCTAAAGAAAACCAACCCAGTTTAGAACACAAGGTGGTCTTTTAAGCAATCAACCATGTTTATATTACTATTCTAGGGTGAAATTCATGGATAAGGGATAGATTTTAAAAAAATAAACTAAAATGAAACTCCAAAACCCATGTTTCTATTTTATTGTTATGTATTTAGTACAGGGTCTACAGGGTCTCACTACACAGATCAGACTCATAGTGATCTGCCTGTTTACAACCTCCCAAGCACTGGGACTACAGGCATGTGCCACCACACCCAGTCTCAATCACCATCTCAGAGCACCCCAGGGGTGGGGCTGGCACGTCATGCCAGGATCAAACCCTGGTCCTTGCGTCTGCCTAAGTAGGTACTTTAATCTGCTGAGCTATCTGGCTGGCCCGAACCCATGTTTTTTAAATCAGGAGAAATAAGTAATTTTGGTAAGTTAGCAATGATCAGGAAGTGTTGGGAATTGGCCAGGAAGGACAAAGACCACCCGGTCTCTGAATGCAACACAGTGAGAAGTAAAAGAACCCCATCTTACCTAGAGCCACAGATCAGCCACCAATGAATCTGGGAGATATTAATGCCACAGCAGGCTCCATCTTTAGAGCTGTGCTGCTAGGCTTGCTCTCTAAATCAAATGCTGGCAAGAAGAAAGACCATTTTGTTAATAATTTTCCTAAAGACTCAGGGAGCTCAGCATGATCATTGTGACAACTAAGCAGACATAACCAAGTTGGGGTCCTGCCTACATTGAGGCTGCGCTGGCCACAGGCCGTCCTCTCTGAATCAGCCCAGCCATGTGTTCTGGGCTCTGGCCTGAGGAC
>NW_004524700.1:7422779-7434850 GCF_000260255.1 Octodon degus | reverse complement strand
TCTCAATCGCCTTCTCAGTGCACCCCAGGGGTGGGGCTGGCACAGCAGGCCCGGGGATTGAACTCCTGGCCCCTGTGTCTGCCTAAGCAGGCGCTTTAATCCACTGAGCTGTTTGGCCGGCCCTATCTCCAGTTTTCAAGGCTGATTATTTTATTTTCCAGCAGGCTCCTATGTCCACAGAAGCACGGTAGCATTTATCCTGTGTTAGGTATTATAAATAATCTATAAATGGCTAAAAGACTATAGGACAGTGGTGAGAAACATACCGCATGCATGCCACAGCAGGCTGTTTATCACTGAAAGCTCTAAAAGGTTCACCATCACTGCTTTAGGAAAAGGTAGCCTAACATGTAAATACTACCATTCAGACAAGGGATTTGAGTACCCATAGATCTTGCTATCTTCAGAGTCCTAGAACCAATCGCTATAGATTCAGATGGGACTGTGCTCCTCCTTGCCTCCCAAAAAATTAAGGTTCCTTCTGTTGCCCTAAGCACATCTGATTGTTAGCCATCAGGTACAACAATTTCACCCCAATGTGCTGGGCAGATCTAAATTTCTTTTGACTTGGTTCTGCACATAGCTAAATACAAGCAAGAAACTCCTTTACCAACTGCCCAGAAACTTCGCCTTCTTTACTTCCGAGAGATACAGTACCGGACAGAATGGATGAAATCCATAGTTTGCATCTGATCACACTCTCAGCTTTTCCTTAGGAGGAAAAAAGTGGTCAAAGGTTGCTGAACCCCATTCATGTGTGACTTGGTATGTTATGAGGCTCAAGGGACCAACTCTGTCGTCATTATGCTACTGTTTCAAAATTCTAACAATCACTTACTGACTTTACAAAGTACAAATGTTAATATTAGGTCTAACTGTAGTGTCAGGATTTAATATCAAACATGGAGACACTTTTTGCCCTTACTACTCATCTTAGCCAAGCAAATGAGGGTCCTTGAGAAACTGACCACCCCTCTCTGGGCTGTGATCTTAAAGCAGAATCTCAACTTCTGGAATTTTCATTTATGGGATCTTTTATGGTAAGCTATATTTTAATGTCAGTTTACTGAAGGCAGGTAAATTTAACATCAGAGAGTACTCTTAATCATTGACACAGTGACAATGCGGACATTTAGTGCTGGTAGTAGATGGATCTGTTACTTCCTATATGATATATGGTCAGCAATTTTCCATTTCTTTTCTTTTTCTTTTTTTTGGTGGTACTGGGGATTGAACTCAGGACCCTGTGCTTGCCACACAAGCACTTATTCTACTGAGCTATCTCCCTGGGCCTCATTTCTTTTTTATAACAATAAGCAAATGCCCTTTATTCACACACCAAAAGTTACACAGAAAAAATACTGAAGTGGCTTAAAATGTAAATATTCTTTGGTTTACTCATTAAACAGCAAATAACAAAATACCAAAACCTTGCTAAATATAAAAGTGGCATTCTTTATTTATCAAACCTTTCAAAAAAAAAAACATTGAAATGCATTTATCTTCATGGTCACGTTCTTTAGCAAAATTTTTCCCTTTGATCCTTCAATCTCCTGAATTATTTTGATGGGTTCATCTCTAAACAAAGATTCTTGAATCTTTTTAGTTCTACTTGCTTGTGTTGTGCCCCTATCAGACTTATCTAGATTTTCTCTCTTGCCTCTTACACATGAAAGAGAGGTTAACAATGGAGATTTTATCAGCACATTTTTAGGATGTCAAGGGTAAGCCCTAAGGCAAGCATTTCAAGGCAATGAGATGCTATTACAGTTTTGAGAACTTAAGCATCACTGTTGGTACTACAAAGCAACACTCAATTTCAAAAGTATGTTATTATACTGGACACATTCATAATGTCTAGTATCATTCATTTCCACAGTTTTGATTTCAGAATACAGTTTTCTGAGGTTCAGTGTGACTGCCTCAGATATAATCCTTGAATATCAATGACACAACCTTTAACAAAGCATCTAGGGTAAACTTGAATATAGAATTGTTTCAAAAGAAGCAATAATAGCAAAAGAAAGCTCTTGGCTTTGAAAAAAAGGTACATGTATATAGTAAGGAACAAAACTGAATCAAAATAGGTAACTTTGTACATATTAGCCACCAACAATTGCTCTTTAAAAAAGTCATAAAGTTTGGAGCCACACTTATTTTCCTTCGAGTAACTCTACATTTGCATTCATCCTTCTCAAATCTGGTCCTCATTAAGAAGCTTTTAACCAGAACTTTTGGCAATATGTCTTTCTTCAAATAAAACAAGCCTCATAAAAAGGACTACCATTAATGTCTGACGGTTGAATTGAGCAATGTCTTCCTGAAATATGTGTGATCTTTAAAAAATTCTTTTTTCCTTCATGAATCAGCAGTGTCCCATCTTCAGATAAATCACAGTTACAGTCTTACTGCACTGGCTCATATGTTCTCTTCATCCAACATTTTGTTGATACCATCACAAAGTTTTTGTAAGTGAGGTTTAAAACTTCCAAAGGGATTATACAAAGCAGCCAAAAATTCACAATTTGAAAAATGATCAAAGACATTATTAACCCGTCCGTGTGACTTGGCGGTGAGGTGGCGCTGGATGATCTGATGGAGCATCTCCCTGCACTCGTTCAACAGCTTGGACAACACATTCCGGTCGAAGGTGTACTCCACCTGATGGAAGCTGACCACGGTCATGGCAAGTTGGTGAACTTTCTTCTTGAATTTCTCCATCAGCGCAAGCTCATCTTGATTAAACTGGTTATTCCTATACAGAATAGCCAGCTTGATGACCGTTTTGATGAGGTTTTTGATGATCCTCTCCGCCTCCTTCTTGTTCTGGGTGTATTCCTTGGTCACTCTGTAGAGCTCATCCAGGACCTCACTACTTGTGTCATCAATTAAGGTGGTGGCGATGGACTTGGACACCATTTTACCCAAGATCTTCTTCTGTGCCTGCACGGCCAGGTTTTTAGAATTAAAGACATCTGTGGCCACTGTCAGGGACAAAGAGAAAGAGACAGAAAGCATAAAAGAGCAGTACTAAGATAATCAAATTAAAACCAAACATTAGGGTATATTTTCTCATTTTCCCACTATTTGTGGTTTGCTTCCTGTCTGCTGATGTTTTTGTTCAGAAAACAAAAATATTTAGAAGCTTTTCTGTATTTCTGATACTATGTTCTCATTTGTGGGAATTAACAGGTTGATGAATAATTCAAATATTTTATACTTTCTGCTAGGTAGCCAATACTTTCTTTAGAAATTAAAGTCGGTAACTTTCTTGAAAACAAAAATAGTATGTCTCAAAGTGGTAAGATTTCATGAAATTTTTACCTTATTTAACTTTATAAAACTCATTAAAAACACAAAATCACCTTTATACTTGTCCCCTGGACAACAGCAACACAGAGCAATTTTAAGAAATTGATTTAAATGAAAGATAAATGGTAAAATCATGACATTAAGATGATAAATTCATAAAAAATCAAAAGGAAAGCCTTGTTCTACAATCCAGTTGTAAACAATCAAACTGCATAAAGCGCTGACTGGTACTCACCAGTCTAGTATCCTAAGCACCATGAATTTTAATTCTTAGAAGGCAAGTTTCGGAAGGAAATTCTCATTGGAGACTTCATTGCCATTCCCTATGTCTAATGAATAGGCCCACTGTCTTCTTTTAATTGTTACAAACTTTGAGGAAATAACATTTCACTAGCTAATGAAATATGCTACCTGAAAATGCTGAACCTCAGACTTTAATTTTGGAATGATCATAACTTTTAATTTGATTGATGTTTAAGACACACATGATAAATAGTTGTACATATTAAATATTAATGATACTATATGTAATGCTTCAAGATTACAGCCAGTGAGTGACAATGCTCAAAAGGGTTTATTCACTCTTTTTTTTTTTGGCGGAATCGGGGATTGAACTCAGGCCTTTGTGCTTGCCAGGGAAGCGCTTATTCCACTGAGCCATCTCCCTGGCCCCAATTCACTCTTTTGAGTGAATAATTCTACTACAATTTCCCCTACTCTGGGCAGGGTGCACTCTCAAAGCTGCTCTTCTGGAGCAACATTTTATCCCTGTTCGCTGAGGGCCTCAGAATTGCATTTCTCAGGGTGTCTACTCTACCTGTGATTCCACAGGTAACCGCTCTCTTTATATAATATGCCAGTGAATCACTTTAGGCTGGATCTTCAAAAGTAATCATTTGGTAATGAAAGATAAGAAGCCGAAATATATAGGTAGGAGTGAGTTATAGCATCAATAATATAGAATTATTTCTGGTTTGGACAGGCTAGCATCATTAAGAAGCAAAACTGTAGCTATTTTGAAATTCAGGATAGGAGAGCATGTAAAAAAGATTCCTCAATGTACAGCCATCATTTAGATGTGAAACTCAGGCACAGAGCAGCCACGTTAGATGTGAAAGTGGCTTGTGGTAAGGATACAGAACCAGAGACAAAAAGTGGTTCCTGATAGCCAGAATGTCATTCACAAACATATAATGTCATACATACAATGAAAGAATGTCTTGATTGAGCTATAAATGGTGCCCTCACAAATGTCAATATTTAAATACTTCTGAAACATGAAATGAAACTACAGAAGAACCAAAATATATTTTGAGAAAGAAAAAAGTGAAACTGTGTGAAAAGCAGCTAACTTTATGTAGGTCCCCAGCTTTTAAAAATGTTAAGCAGTAGTCTATTTCTATTCTTATTTCTGCAATGATTTGCAGAAGAAATTAAATTTCACACTGAAGAAGTTGTGCCAAAAGAAAGGTACTCATGTGGTTAACATAAAAAGACCAAAAGTAATCTTTCACCTTAGAATACCTGATACAAACTTCAAGAGATACACCTGATTTATACAGGAAGGGATATCCACACATTCCTAGATCACAGCAAATAACTAGGATTTCTACAATCTATTTGATATCAGGTTGAAAGGCTTTTCTGTTTTTAATCTTCAAAACATGGCCCAGGCTACAAATGCCTCATCCATGTTTATAGAGGCTTCTCAGATGGACGTACTATGTTCGGAAAACGTGAAGCTAGAGATGGAGGTATTCATCAGACTCCTCTGGGCCACATTTCTAAGGCCAGACTTACAAGTCTGCACCACTTCTCAGTTACTTTTCTTATTAAATCTCAACATCCTGTTTAATTTCAAACATAAAGAAAACAAGAACTCTATGGCACGGCGCTTTAACTTCCTGCAAGACAGGGTAAAAGGGCAAATCTACTGCTGACTGAGCAAGGCATTCTCTGTTTACTATAACAAGTCTGAACCAGAAAGGAAAGCTGATCACTGAGGTTTTCACATTTCTGTGAGCAGAGCTTCAAGCCCTACTAGGCTACACTTTCATTTTACCTTTGGTTATTCCAGGGAGTAGTCTTTTTAAATTAGGATGAAGATCTCTCTCCCTCTCCAATCACACAGTAGATTTATTTTCCACCATCAGAAAAGTTCTTCTGAGCCAACAGGGGTTGTGGTGGAGGGCTGCCGGCCAGGGATGTGTGGTTGATGGTTATGTGATTTTTTTTTTTTCCTTGCAAATGAACTGGTGCTAGCTACTCCAGCTCAGCCTCATCCATCACTTTCACATCCTCCACCAGCTCTCTCAATACAGGCCTGTGCCAACCAAGGTTTTCTTCAGTCTGTGCTCACCCTGTGTGATCTCAGTGCAAGCCTCCAGATAACACCTCTGTGCCAATGGCTCCTATGATTGTACGAGCCCAGCCTTGAGCTCTTTTACAGACCTACTTTCCAAAACCAATTAAAGTACTCTGTTTCTTTCTTTGTAGTTCTGCAGGAGTTACAGCTAAGCCTGGTCCAGAAACGAAACCTTGATCCCTGCCTTGGAAGTGTTCCTCTTCCATTCTTCAGTACCTCGGTTCTGAGTTTCCCTGTGGGCCATTTGCTAAAGCCAGAGACCCAGAGTCACTGGTCATCCATTCTCTCCTTACTTGGCCCATTATCAAAATTTTTCTATTTACATTCTCAGTTCTCTAAGTTCTCTCCACTTACCTCCATCTCCATGGACATCACCTAATCCAACCTCTTTTCTAATTTCTTCTCAACAGTAGCCACATTTTAAAAATGTAAATTAGAAAACGAAGCTTCACTTACATTCTTCACTAACTATTCATATCTTCTTGTTTCTCAAATCCTTGTTATTTTGCCTAGAATTACATTTTCTACCTCTTCCAATAAGCACCTAAGCTCTAAGAGCCAAAACTGTGCCTGTCTTGCTCACCTTGCCCTCTCCTAGGAGAGGAGGACCTGAAACACAGGCAGAGGTGAGTCCTCTCATCTCGTCACTATACTTAAGGACTTCTCAGTGAAAATATATTGGCCTATAAAATGGGAATTTTAAATACATGTATGGGTGTTTTGCTTGCATATTTTAAAAAGAAAAAAGTTTTTGTTTTACCTCATTAAATATGGGGCTTTCTTCCCTTCAGAGTGTGGTTTCTATTACTATAATCCATTAGTTATTTTAAAGAGGAAAGATTTGCTGTACACAAAGAGAAAACATTGAAGAACAATCATAGGAATATTTTGAGTCACAAGCTGTAATGCTTCTGACTTAATCTGTTTGAATATGTGGAATTTAAATCTGTGTTTAAATATATGATAGAGGAGAATCAAGGGCCCATCAAAGCAGCAGCTAAGATGTGCACAGGTGTTCCCCAACAAGAAGGTGCTCCAAGTATCAATTCATGATTTGCTCTTTTACCTACCAAGATTAATCTTACGCTTTTGGAAATAGAAACATAAATTGTTGATGAATGAAAAAATGATGCTGTATGTCAAGAACATACAAAGAATTATCACTATGTCAAAAATACCATGATTATTTTACCAAACAATAGGGAGTAATGTTATTTTACACCTCCTTAACTTACCTCCTTCTCTTTCTGGTTTAGTTTATTAACACTAGTCAGCACTGTTTGCTGTGAAGCCAATATCACGCAATCCTAATTTTAGTACCAACACTTACAAAGTTGGAGGTAAATACTGGTTTAAAAAAAATGCTGACCCACATATACAAGTAACAAAGGAGAAAGGAACAAAGGAAAAGTCCTTTAAGAACATTATTAATGAAAAACTCTGGTTTGCTGAAAATTAACAAAAAATCCCCTTAACTATTCCTACTAAGAATTTGCTTGTGGTATATAGTGAAGTATTCAAGTCACTTTCTTTACCACCTCACCGGCAAATATGTAATTTTTCACCCACCAAAATTATTATACTTGGAATTGTAAACAGTGCCTACAGAGGGACATGTCACCACAAATTCTTGCCAATCTAAATTTGACCCACTGGGCCCAGTATTAGGAAAGCTGGAAAAGAAAACAATCTGGAGAGCACATCTGGCTGCTGTGGTCTGTTAATAGTTTCTTTAAACAATTACACAAAACCTTAGCTCTCTTGCATCTGAATAACTCCAAATCTACATGGGTCTTGGTAAAAAGGCAGCTTTGGTAACAAAAACTAGCTGAAACAAACAGAAGTATTGTGCAAGTAATAAGCAGGCCAAGAGAGAACCTCACCACAAAGATCTGGCCACACTGAAATCTGGCCACACTGTAGAAGAAAAGCAGGAAAACCAATGGAAGAAAGGGAATGGAGGGTACACCTGGTAAAGTGAGGGAAAAAGAGGGGAGGGAAGAGAGAAAGATAGTATAGTATGTGGGCAGGGGCCACTGCCAGCAGAAGCAACAGGTGTTAATGGAAGGAGGGCTGGCCCTGGAAGGGTCAAAAGCTATGACCCAGGCAGCAAGCCAGAGGCAACCTTTTCATTCAGAGAAAGAAGACTAGTACCAGGCGCCATAAGCCCCAAACTGTACTTACACCCCACAGATGGAGAAAGTGTTGTCTTGGGAGAATCAGTACATCTGGGGGCCTTAACCTGATCTGCACATGCATTCTGGTGTGTCTTTTCCTGACCCCAAACGATTAAGAACCACTGATATACATCAACACAGTGACAAGCCAATTTACTCACTCCATGCCTGATACAGACACAGAAAATACACTCACTTAAAAAGGCAAAACATTAACAAATATGTATGTCAGAGAAACTAGTGACTTTGGAATTCTTTGGGTTTCTTTTCAGTGGAGTACTAGGAATCAACAACAAACCTTTTTCTGATTCCTTTTTTGTCCTGTACTCTGCTACTTTGCAAATCTCTAAGTTGTACAAAACTAGTACTACAAATGGCTGTGCACAGAGTTACAAACACAGTCTGCTGTGGAGCTGCAGCAGGCTCCTGATTTCCTTGTTTGGCTGTGAGTTGCTCTTAGGAGTCTTCTTTGAAGTCTAAGACATATGGATCCCTCACTAAGAAAAATCCTTGATATATCTAATTTGTATTTGTGTGACTCATGTGTTTATCTTCCTAAAAACACCTTTCAACATACATTAGAATTTTTTATGAAAATATCTGAAGAGCTTGCAGTCCAAGCCTTTAGTGTACCAAGTGTCCTTTTTCTGTGGTAACGTAGTCTCTCAGAGTCCTAGAGAAGCACAGCATACTTTCAAAAGTCCAAAGAGCCTGTAGTTGATGGTTCTGTGAAGTGCCATATGCTCAGGGAGCTTTACTGACACTTTCTCATGTGAAAGCTCATAATAATCATCCCTACCTCTTGGCATTGTTCCTAAGACAAAATGATCAGAGACCACCTGAAAGTGTCACACAGTGCCCATCACAGAGCAGCCTTCTCCACAAGTCTGAAAAGCACAACTAACTAAACTTCGTACGCATCCTGCTGCCCTTTAGTACCAATCACATCTGGTCAAATGCTCCCTCAGGAAGTATTTTAGAGCTAAGAAGTGCAGTGTCAGGTGGAATGTGAAGACACTTCCCATAGTTCAGCTAGTGAGATATTATTTCCTTTTCTATGATGACAGTTAAAAATATAACATTTAAATTCTTTAGAAGGCAGTTTCTTTTTGTAATGTGTGGAATCTCTTGGTAGCAACACAGTCAACTCAAGGACTGATAGGTAGTGATGGGTATTCTACCTTGAGAAAACTGGCCTGTTGACTACGGAATTGAAGCCAACCACAGAAACACAAAAGGGGAAACAGTTTCCACATCCGTGCCAAGCTATGTGGCAGTGGTAAGATGCAAATGGAACAGGTCAAAAATAAAGCCCAAGTGAAAATCCTCAGCTGAAGCACAGCAGCTAGTAAGACCCTCCCAGGAGAAGGACACTGTCTCTCCCTAAAGTGTCCCAAAGCAGCACAGGCCTAAGGGCAGGAGAGGAAGCCCCTTAAGGACAGCAGCAGTAGAAACCAAAGGCTCAAAGTCAAGAGTCCTGGGCTATAAACTTATGAGCAATTACTTGTCACTGAAACTCAACTTTTCTCGTCTGCTGAATGGGGGCCAGTTCAAGCTCACCTGGCTTACATGAGATTTAATAAGTTATATATTCGACCCAGAGTGCAGGCCCAGTGTGTGAGTGAGACGACCCGGGGCCCGCCAGATCCTCATTTAACCCAGAGCACAGGCCCAGCTTGTGAGTGAAACCACCCAGGGCCCACCGCATCCTCATTCGACCCCGAGTCCAGGCCCAGTGTGGAACCTGTAGCAGAACTCCCTGCAAAGAGGCTAGAGGAAAGATGCATCCAGCTGATTCAGTAATGGAACAGCTTGCCAGAGTGGCACAGAGGGTTCAACTCTAAGGGCTACAAAAGGAAGAAGTAGAGCAAAGCAACCAGATCCAAACCACACCCACCTGGAGGAATCTGAACTTCATAGATTGGGATCTGGTGCTAAGGTAATAACTCTATCTAAGCTCTAAACCAAAGGGCAGATGACAGTGCTATAGAAAATGACCAAGAGAAGGAATAAGATGCAGTCTCAGGCCCCGAGCCCACCCAGAACAAATGCAGAAAACACTAGCATAGAAGAAGTTGGAAATCACATGCCTGAAATCTCTGAAATAATAGCATCTGAAGTAAAGAAACAACTGCAGAAAGGTATAGAGGAAATCAGATCAGAAATAATTTCTCAAGTTAAAAAAAGAAATGATAACTATAATGAAAGAAGTACTAAGTGCTTCCTTCTAAAGAAGACACTGATAAAAAAGTAGAGCAGAATATAAAAATGATGGAATCCTTGAATAAGCAACACAGGAACGAAATAGAATGCATGAAGCAGATCCAAAGTGATATACAGGAAGTTAAAACCTCAATCACAAGCTGGCAAAACTGTTTGAATGAAAATGAGAATAGACTTTCAAATCTTAAAGACACCATTGCAGCTAGTGAAAAGTAAGAAAAGATCTCTTAAAAACAACTAGGATACAGAAAAAAATAATTCAATACCTGCAAGACGATGCAAAGAAGAACAATGTGAGACTAATAGTCATCAATGAGAAGGAAGGAGTCAATGCAAATGATGTGAAAACAATATGGAAGTAATAGCAGAAAACTTCCCAAATATGGGGAAACTATCTGACATTCAGTAACCAAAGCATATACAACTTTAAATAACATCAACCCAATAAAAAACACACCCAGATGGGTGACAAGGTGTTCACCAAGGAGCTGGACCAGTGGGTCGAGCAGCTGAATGAGTGCAAGCAGCTGAATGAGAACCAAGTGCGGACCCTGTGCGAAAAGGCTATGGAAATTTTAACAAAAGAATCAAATATACAAGAGGTTCCTTGTCTGTGGAGATGTACATGGCCAATTCCATGACCTTATGGAGCTCTTTAGAATTGGTGGAAAATCACCAGATACAAACTATCTATTTATGGGCGACTGTGTAGACAGAGGTTATTATTCTGTGGAGACTGTGATTCTTCTTGTATCATTAAAGGTGCGTGTTATCCAGAACGCATTACCATACTGAGAGGAAATCATGAAAGCCGACAAATTACCCAAGTAGGTTTTTATGATGAATGTCTACGAAAATACGGAAATGCCAATGTTTGGAAATATTTTACAGGTCTCTTTGATTATCTTCCACTTACAGCGTTAGCAGATGGACAGACATTCTGCCTCTATAGTGGCCTCTCTCCACCCATAGATACACTGGGTCATATAAGAGCCCTGGATCATTTACAAGAAGTTCCACATGAGGGTCCAATGTGTGATCTCTTATGGTCAGACCCAGATGATCGTGGTGGATGGAGTATTTCACCACGTGGTGCTGGATACACATTTGGACAAGATACTTCTGAAACATTTAACCATGCCAACGGTCTCATACTGGTTTCTCGTGCCCAACAGCTAGTAATGGAGAGATACAATTGGTGTCATGATCGGAATGTGGTTACCATATTTAGTGCACCCAATTACTGCTACCATTGTGGAAACCAGGCTGCTATCATGGAATTGGATGATACCTTAAAATATTCTTTTCTTCAGTTTGACCCAGCACCTCATCGTGGAGAGTCTCATGTTACTCAATGCACCCCAGACTACTTCCTGTAAATTCCTCCTGGGAAAAACTGCCTTTGTATGTGAAAGTACACCTGGCTTTTAAAAATATATTTAAAAATTTAAAGATGCGACAGTAATCTATGTTTCTGTAACAAATTGTGATGTCTTGGCATTCAACCACATCATGGACCAAAATGTGCCATACTAATGATGAGCATTTAGCACACTTTGAGACTGAAATTTAGCACAGTATATTCTTCTAGATTGGTCAACCTAACACTTTGCCTGCTGTATTTGTAGTAACTATTTTCCTCTGGACTATTCCAGCAAAAAGGTAACTAACTACTTTATCTCCTTTTGTGCTTATTTGGAAATTTTAGTTATAGTGTTTAACAAACATGGATTTATACAATTTTAGTATATGTGCTGCCGAAGTGAACACAAGCATGGATTAATACAGTTGGAATTTTATTTTCAAGAAAAATTCACAAGCTGACTTCCATTTAATCCATTACCCTTTATGTTATTGAAATGTTTAATTAACTGAAGAAAAGATCCTTCCTGGAAGTATGTTGTCATAACATTAAAGAAATGGCCCTTCATTTCCATTACTGCTTTATGTTGAGCTACATGTTTCTGTACATTTGTCATGACAGTGCTTGCAAC
>NW_004524700.1:7414357-7422679 GCF_000260255.1 Octodon degus | reverse complement strand
TTTTTTTTTTTTCTTGCCATACCAGGAACTGAATCTATAAAGCGCTGAGCTACATCTTAATCACTTTATTTTCTTAACCTTGAGACAGGATCTCATTAAGTTGCCCAGGATGGCCTTAAATTTATGATCCTCCTTTCTCAGCATCACAGGTTACTGGTACTACATGTGTGTACCACCACATCTAGCTGAATTCATTGCTTTTATATGCTACTCATACGGCATGACTTTTATTTAGTATTTCATGTTGCAGTGCTGGGGATTTAATCCAGGGCATTGCACATATTAGGCAAGCACTCTACTGCTGATTCTGAGTTCACTGTTTTCTGTCATTTTTAAACACTGTCTGAAAATTTTGTCCAAAAGCTTATACTGGGCTAACAAAACCTCTCTTGGCCACCTCAGAATCCCAGGAACCCCAAGTCTGCATTAAATTACCTGAGCATTCTCAGAGTCCCCTCAGTCAGCAAACTCTTCAGGATTAGGGAGCAGGTGTTAGTGCGGCATTCCAGGGCCCACAGTGGTGCTGAGTACATATTAGGTATTCAATCATCATTTCTTGAGTTACATAAATAACTCATCATAGATGTGACTCTCATGTTGACAGGGACAAAAAATGCATTGATGAGTAGCTACTCCATCATTATTTTACATATTTGTTTCCAGTTAAAAACAAACAATTCCATGAATTTCAGACACCCTATTCTGTGGTCTTTGCTGGGGCCATAAGGGAAAAACGATAATGGTATCTAGCCTCCAAAGACAGCTTCGAAGAGCTATGTACCCCAGAAGTCACACTCTTGGATAGTTCCTTCTATATTAAACTCATGTTTTTCCTGTGTGCTGGAAAAATTTAATTCAGGAACTGATATTCAAACTCTGCCCATTCCAAAGAAAGGATGGACAACTAGACCCTGGGAGATAACTGCTAAGACCTTGGAATATCCTGCTGTATAATAATGTGTCTGTATAACTAGCACCATGAGTCAGGCTGCATAACTTAAGCTAACAATGTGGTTTATGGTAAACAGTTCTGTCTACCTGGGGCCAAGGGACATTCTGTCTCTGACTTAAAACAGGGCTGGAAACCGAGTAATGAAGATCAGTCATGTGGGTGTTGCATACTTCAGTAAGCACGCTGGACACAAAGGGTCAGATGAGTTTCTTAGTTGGTAATATTTTGTATAGTCTGTCATGCATTATGTTGGGAACACTAAGTGCTGTCAGTAAAATTCTACTGGACAAGGCCAACTATGACCTGCACTTGGCTCTCCTGGACTCTGCTCAGTGCATCTTCTTCCCTTGTTGACTGTATCCTTTCACTATAATAAGCCAAAACTGTTAATTATTCTTTGGAGCACTGTGAGTTCTGGAGAATCAGCCACCTGGAGGATGTTTTGGGCAGCCCCACACAGCTTGCAATTTGCTTTGACCAGTATAATGATGCAGAAAAGTCTATTCAGGGCATGAACCTTAAGAATGCCCAGGAGGCAGTTAGGTTCTTGCACTTTTGAACTCCTTAGTAAGAAGATAGTGCAGACCATGGAAGTGAAGAGGTCCAGTTGTTACAAGTATCCTCAGAAAAGTTTCAGAAGATTCCAGTCCTAGCCACCATCCAACTGTAACCAGAGAGCTTCCAAGTTCGAGTGGCCTTGCTTAGTGTGCAGGAGGTTCTGGGTGCAATCTCCAGGGTGTTTAAAAATATAAAGTTTCTAACAAATCATTACTTGCATACTTTTTAGGAAATGGATATTATTACATTAAAAAAAATCTTAGTTAACCTTGAGTCATTTGTAGGAAAGTGGATGCACTTTGAGAACATAATGCAAAAGCAGACACACAAATATTACATGGACCATATTTATGAGTCCATGAGTAAAATATTACATTAAATATTACATGGTTTTCTCCATATGAAAAGCCCAAAATACAAAGAGTAAAAAGATAGTAAGAACTAGGAAGATGGATGTTTTTCAAATAGGAATGAGATCAAGGATGGAAAGGGGAGGGAATGGGGAAGAAAAAAGGAATTAAAATGTTTTGTACATGAACCAACTCCCTACAAGGAATGTAAACATTGTGTACCACACACATGTACTAATAAAAATGTACCTTGCTGTTATATTCATTCGTGAGGTACGCTTAAAGGCTAGGGGCATGTGGGTGTAGCTTAATGAGTATGTGCCCAGCACACATGTAATTCTAGCTTCAATCCACATCCTCAAAAGAGAGAACTGCTTAGCTGGGCCTATTCACCCCTGGGATGGTGAGGGAAAACCAATGGTTAGTGTTTTTAATCGCTGAATGCTGGGGTGGTTTGTTTTGCTGGAATGGATCGCTAAAGTCAGCAGGGATGCTAAAATAATTTAAGGGACTTCCTTTTCTTCTGAACAATTTCTTCCCAATTCACAGTATGTACTGTACATTTTGGATCTTATTTACTTGTCCAATTTCTCACACTAGTGAGTCTGATTTATTTCACTTATAAATATGGTCTTGAGTAGCATCCATTTACCTATAAAAGTATCCAGTTTATCCTTCCTTATGGTTGAGTGTACTCCATCATATTAAAAAAAAAAAAAAAAGCACATCTTTTTTATCTACTCCCTAGTTGCTGGGCATTGGGGTTAAGATTGAGCTATTTTTTTTATGGCCAGCTCAGCCCACCATGGGGGAGGGGCTGGCATGGCATGTGGTGCCAGTGATCAAACTGCAGTCCCTGCACTTGCCTAAGCTTACCTAAGCAGGCACTTTAAACTGCTGAGCTATCTTGCCAGTCCAGCTATTACAAAGTCTGCTTTTTAAAAAATCACACTGTGATGGGAGAAAGGGGAAAGGAAAAAGGGAAAAAGAAAAAATACAAGATAGGTAAAATAATTAGTTAGCTTTTCCTAGTTAATTAAAAGGAAAGTTTTGTGCTAATATTGTGTGTACCTGTATCTATATGAATAACTGGTGCACAGACAAAATATGCATTGTATTAAATTACCATAACTATCCTAGTCTGTTCTGAAACTCAGTATTATCTTTCTCTTTAAATTAAAAAAATTATTGGTTTTTAATTATGCAGTTAATAAAATTATTTGCTAACAATTAGCTTTTCATTATTACTAAATATTTTTGTAAGTCTATTTATATTGTCTAAACTATACCTTAAATGTCAGAAGTAAAATAATGTAAGAGATTATATGTAAGTGTCAGAAACCATTACTTTCAACAACTCAACCCAAAAGTATTTTCCTAAACCAAAAGCCAAAGCCAGTATTTCAAAGGAACTAGGATTTAATAAAATTCTCTCTCTCTGCTGAAGTTTGTGGCTTATGGTCTTTTAGGCTCAGGCTTACTTTCATTGATTCCTTGGAAACAAAGAAAGGAATTAAGAATTTTATTCTTAAAATGAGAAGCTGAAGAAGCTGATTTTAAGGAAATTTGAAAGATGGGGAAGAGAGCACCCTGCTCAGGAAGGAGTTACAAACACAGGTTTCCTCAGGCCTTAGCAGTGCTGTTCCCAGCGGGGTTCTACCAGTCACCCTGCAGTGAGTACCCCAGAGCTGGAGATGCCAAACCTCTGACAGAGGTGCTGGAAACCGTGGACTGTTTCCATCTTAGGATGCCCCTGTGCAAGTGTCAGCGAGGACTTCAGCAGGATAAAATCGGATTCCTCACTCATGGAAAAACACACGGACTCTGAGATTAAAGAACAGCAGTAACGCTGGGACCTTTATCTGTCAGTGTCCCCTTCCAGGATGATAAATGTCTTCCAGAGTTTTATAAATCCTCTAGCAAGTATTTGCCATTCTGAAAACAAGAAGTCTTAGAAAAGGACAATACAAGATGATGACAGGTCATTTAGGCTGGAACGTGTTACCCTGATTAATAAAAGTCCATTTCCAGGAAAACGAGACCTGGGCACTCATAAAACATCAATCGCCCCACATGATGGTAATAATAAGGATATTTATGCTTTTTACTTTCACGCCCATGCCTATACTCACATATAGAAATTTTTAAAGATGATTTATTCTATCTGTAAACTTTTAAATGGAAAAACCAAAGTGTAGTGAATACTGCCTTAGATCATTCTACAAATCAAAATTCATACTTTTAAAAATCAAATACTTTCCATGTTTTAAGAATAAAGCCCAAGTTCCTGATCAGTCACCTGATTTCCAGAAGGCAAAAATACAGTTATCCAGCTAGTAGTGGGGAAGCAGAGAACTCCCTTGGCCACCCAGGAAGAAAAATACAAGAAGGCTTTATCCACTGGCTGCTTTATCTTACAACGATCTCATGGAAACTCAGTGGATACAGAACACGCTGCTCTATGCTTGAAGAATATTTTCCAAAGCACAGATGTTTTTCTCTTCACTGTGAACGCTGGATGACTTTCCATATTCTCTTTCAGTGTTGAGCCTACAGTACTTTTGGAGTGACTTGTTGCCTATAACTTGGGGGTGACATTCATTGTTAAGTGGAAAATATATCTTTAGTGAGACAGAAATGAATCAAAATTGCACAGAAATGTTTCCACTTTGGGAGTTTCCCTGAGATGAAATGTCTCTCCAGTTCTGGCCAAAGAAAAGCCAGGATGCAGTTACCTGAGTGAAAGGGACAAGGCATTTTCAACATAGTACTTCATGCTGATGGTCAGATGTGACTAAAAACACATATGGCTTTTTTTCTTGTATCATTTTGGAAACAAAAAGTTGACTCATTTTTCTAGTTAGTGCTTCAACATTTTCTTCAGGACGTTTCTATAGTCCTTATGTGAATTACAGGAAATTATTTCAAAGCTAGGATAAAGCTTTATTGATCATAAACAGCAGAGTATTTAAATCAGTTTTGAGTTTAGAAGTTTCATGCCCAGGAATGCAAATGCATTCAGCCACTTTAAATAATACAAGTATGGAAATACAAGACTGCCACAAATTTTAAATATAATTTCTATTAATGTGCTAATTCATTTCATTTTATCGGAACATCTTAATTTCCTAGTAGCACTTAATGTTACACTACAATATTTTCATTGTAGGGATGAACATATTCATCTTTCATTTATTGTCAAGGTTAATGTGCTAGATTATACCGTTTCATAATCTCTCAAGTATGTCAAAGATAAACTAAAATTTTTTGTATTTTAATTTTTCTTCTTTGATACAGGGTCTCGCTATGCAGTTCTGACTCATAGTGATTCTCTTATTTAGGCTTCACCAGTGCTGGGATTACAGGTGTGTAACACCATGCTCAGTTTCATGTGCGGCACAGCATGCAGTACCGAAGATCGAACTTAGGACCTTGTGCTTGCCAGGCAGATGCTTCAACTGCTGAGCTACCTCCCTAGCCCCTAAATTTTTTTATAAAGAAATCCAACCAACTTGAGATGTACAGCCTAAAAAATGTCCTATTTTAAACTCTGGGTGGACAGGGATCCATCAGGAAGTTTAAGCTGTGTGTGTGTATGTAACATGTATTTATGTAGTAGGGGAAAAAGAACTTTGCAGCTAAGTGTGAATGACATTATATAAAGAAGCAGTCTTTCTATATTATTGAAGTTTCTAACCATGTTTTTCTTTTAAACTAACTTTGAGTTGTGTTTGAAAGGTCTAAAATCAGAAAAACCAAGGCTTTCTTGTTCAAAGGCTTTCTACCCCTGGACCTGAAGGAAAATGTGAAGCTCTGAACTGCTCTTGCTCCGTGAACACACGGTTGCCCCTCCTCAGACACGCAGAGCACTCAGGCCTCCGCTGGGGCTGCTGAGGGAAGGGGACATGCTGCACCTCCTCAATGAGGCTCAGAGGCAGCCTTAGGAAGAGCACCTGGAGCTTAATTTTCTCAAGGGACAATCTCAGTCACAAGACACCTTCAAATTAGAAGCCACCTTGAAAACGCTTCTGTTTGAAACCAGGTCAGATCTGTAGTGATTCAAACACTATCATTTTGTTGTCTGAAAAACATTTTAGAAGATCTAAGTAATGGTTACTATTCTCTAAGCCAAGAGTGTTACTGGAATTATCTTTAACTATACTATATTTAAATAAAGTTTTATTGATATTCTGATTGTGGTACTTACTAGCTGTTTGATTTCAAGAAAATTTTTTAATTTCTCTTATTTTACTTTCATAATCTATAACATAATGAAAGTTATGGCAGGGATTAAGTGAATTGGACTTGCACATAATAACTACTTTATAAATATTCATTGTCAACATAGTTATCATCCACTTATTAACTCATAAGTTTTAACAAAACATCATCAGCACAAAATTAATAAAATAATTTGAACATAATTCTGGGGTTCTGTATCAGTAGAGTCAATTCCACTATGAACTGAAAATATTAAAAAAAAAAAAAAGTGGAGCTGGATAGGAAGTTCAGGAGTACAGTGCCTATACTGCACCCACAAGGTCTTGGGTTCAGTAACCAGCTCCCCTCTATCCCCCAAAAAAGTGTCTGTGCTAACAACACAAACTTGTTTTCTGTCATTATCCCATCAACAACAGTGTAACTATTGCCATCACTATTCTCTTGCTTGGTGGCAATTCTGTAAGCGAAGTAAGGCAAAGATGCCATTGTAGCTGGCATTTTTTAATCTCCAATTTTCTTTTTTTTTCTTTTCTTTTTTTTTTTTGGTGCAGAGGACTGAATCCAGGGCTTCCAGCTCGGTAGGCAAGTATTCTACTGCTGAGCCAAATCTCCAGCCTCTCCAGTTTTCTTTTTTTTTTTCTTTTTTGTATTTAGGACAGGGTCTACAGGGTCTCACTGTATAGATCGGACTGGCAGTGATCCTCTTGTATATAGCCTCCCAAGTGCTGGGATTACAGGTGCGCACCACCGCACCCAATCTCAATCGCCTTCTCAGTGCACCCCAGGGGTGGGGCTGGCACAGCAGGCCCGGGGATTGAACTCCTGGCCCCTGTGTCTGCCTAAGCAGGCGCTTTAATCCACTGAGCTGTTTGGCCGGCCCTATCTCCAGTTTTCAAGGCTGATTATTTTATTTTCCAGCAGGCTCCTATGTCCACAGAAGCACGGTAGCATTTATCCTGTGTTAGGTATTATAAATAATCTATAAATGGCTAAAAGACTATAGGACAGTGGTGAGAAACATACCGCATGCATGCCACAGCAGGCTGTTTATCACTGAAAGCTCTAAAAGGTTCACCATCACTGCTTTAGGAAAAGGTAGCCTAACATGTAAATACTACCATTCAGACAAGGGATTTGAGTACCCATAGATCTTGCTATCTTCAGAGTCCTAGAACCAATCGCTATAGATTCAGATGGGACTGTGCTCCTCCTTGCCTCCCAAAAAATTAAGGTTCCTTCTGTTGCCCTAAGCACATCTGATTGTTAGCCATCAGGTACAACAATTTCACCCCAATGTGCTGGGCAGATCTAAATTTCTTTTGACTTGGTTCTGCACATAGCTAAATACAAGCAAGAAACTCCTTTACCAACTGCCCAGAAACTTCGCCTTCTTTACTTCCGAGAGATACAGTACCGGACAGAATGGATGAAATCCATAGTTTGCATCTGATCACACTCTCAGCTTTTCCTTAGGAGGAAAAAAGTGGTCAAAGGTTGCTGAACCCCATTCATGTGTGACTTGGTATGTTATGAGGCTCAAGGGACCAACTCTGTCGTCATTATGCTACTGTTTCAAAATTCTAACAATCACTTACTGACTTTACAAAGTACAAATATTAATATTAGGTCTAACTGTAGTGTCAGGATTTAATATCAAACATGGAGACACTTTTTGCCCTTACTACTCATCTTAGCCAAGCAAATGAGGGTCCTTGAGAAACTGACCACCCCTCTCTGGGCTGTGATCTTAAAGCAGAATCTCAACTTCTGGAATTTTCATTTATGGGATCTTTTATGGTAAGCTATATTTTAATGTCAGTTTACTGAAGGCAGGTAAATTTAACATCAGAGAGTACTCTTAATCATTGACACAGTGACAATGCGGACATTTAGTGCTGGTAGTAGATGGATCTGTTACTTCCTATATGATATATGGTCAGCAATTTTCCATTTCTTTTCTTTTTCTTTTTTTTGGTGGTACTGGGGATTGAACTCAGGACCCTGTGCTTGCCACACAAGCACTTATTCTACTGAGCTATCTCCCTGGGCCTCATTTCTTTTTTATAACAATAAGCAAATGCCCTTTATTCACACACCAAAAGTTACACAGAAAAAATACTGAAGTGGCTTAAAATGTAAATATTCTTTGGTTTACTCATTAAACAGCAAATAACAAAATACCAAAACCTTGCTAAATATAAAAGTGGCATTCTTTATTTATCAAACCTTTCAAAAAAAAAA
>NW_004524700.1:7393452-7414257 GCF_000260255.1 Octodon degus | reverse complement strand
AACAGGAAAAAAAGAGATTTAGTAAGTTACAAATGTGAAAACAGCAGTGGTGTGCTAAGCTCGTGATAGAGCCACAAATGAGTTTTGATATCTTATATAAGAAAATGGGGAGAAGAGATTCAGATCCAGTATTTGCAATATGCTTTCTCTACTAATTTCTTTGGTATCTTCTATTTGCTAAACTTATAATATGAAAATTAAGACCTGAAGAAAACACTTAGAAACCTTCCCCTTTGTGTTTTAGACTGCTTTTATTGCTTTAATTCTGCAATTTCTTCATCATGATTTTGGGGTGAACAGGTATTCTTTATTCCTGTGGTTCGATTTTACATGATTTGGAAAAGCCAGAAGTTTCAATTGGTTTGGCATCTTATGATAGATCCTACCTATGTTCTTTTCCATCAATTTTCCCCTAAGATTCATGTGATGCCTTGAGTGCCTTCTTCATGTCACACAAGATATCCCTATTGCTTCTAGGCTGGCCCAGAAATAGGAGGAAGTTTGGAGATGTTTGCATAAAGTATTATGTTTGGACCCTAAAAAACGTCAGTTTCATATACTAGACACAAATTTCAAGAAAAAAAAAAAAAAAACAAACAATTTTGTGGCTACCCAAAGTCAGAGCAAGAGGTTTACAGTCATGAGAATCCTTTAACTGCTGTAGCTAATAAAGATGATAATGATAATAAATAGTAATAGCAACTACCATTTTTAATAAAGTCTTATATTATCCTCAGAGCTGCCCCAAACTTGAAGGTATCTTACTAAAGCTTCAATCAACCCTAAGAGGAAGGTTAGACCCAATTTAAAGATGAAGAAACTGAGACCCAGAGAATAACTAAGTTATTTTCTCCAGGTCATACAATAAGTAAATGGTAGAGAGAAACTTGAAATTGCATAGTCCAACTACAAGTTTAGCTTTGAACAACTACATTACAATACTGGGCTTTAGGGAGGAGCTTCTTGAAAACATGTCTGGCTAAAGGAAATTAAATAAAGGAAATGAGATTGTCCTCAGGGAGGAATAAATGATAAGACAGACCAAACAGGGCTTGAAACAGCTTGCATTTTCAGGGAAGAATCTGAGTAGTTCTAAGACAGTTTGGAATTTAATCTAAAAAATCAAATTCTTGCATTGTTCAGAAGTAAAGCATAAATATATAAAATGAAGCCTCTTTCTCAGCATTGCTAGTCACTGCACAGCTCTGATCCCACCCAACCTCTGCTTCCAAAGGCAACAACTGTTCCTAGATTTGGGGCATTCTTTGAAGGACAGTCCTTGGACTATGGACATAAATATATGAACAGAGACCTAGCAGTGTGAAGTTGCAAAGGACTGCAGTTCTAAGAAATATGACTTCTGAGAATATAAAGGGTAGTTGTCCAAAATTCTACCCAAACTGACACAACGTGGCACCATGCTAGAGGAGCGTGGACTGTTCCCCTTTGTTGCCACCCACATAGTAACACTTCTCCAAGAAGTGGTGAGAAGGCAGCAAGTAGGTGACCTTGAGATTTTATACAACGGGGTGGGGCCAGGGAGTGCACACTGAGATTCAGATGATGATATAGTTTACATCCCACTGAGACACTTTGAAAAGGGTGCTGTCAGTGACCACATCACAACAGCAGAGTTAGCACTGTCCTAGGACATATTGAGTAAGAAATGATCAAAGGTAAGGATATGCCCAAATATTTAGCAGTTGAATGATTTCTTGGCAGTGTTACAGGAGTATCAGCTAGCTTGTCATCTAAACCAAATTGAAAACAAAATAAACAGTCCTTCAAGAAATTAAGAGCAATCTTATAGAGAAGAAATTTTAGTTCAATAGATCTGGGAAACATATGTTGAGGTCCCTTTCAGAGATGTGCAAATGCATTAATAGTAAAGATCTCGAGGATTAATGTAGTTTAAAAAAAAATTTAAATTTGCTTATGTAAGTCTTCTAAACCGACTTAACAAGAACCCAGTAAAACTGTAGAAAAAGGTTAGTAAAAATATTGGGCTAACAAATCACCAAGGATCCTTGGAATGTACTCAAAAATATGAATCACAATTTGCATTTCATGCCATAGGAGAGGGTAGGGCAGGCAGTATGGTGACTGAGCATAAGTTCCACACTCAGGCTGTCTGGGGTCTTTGACACTGGAGTCTGTACCTCTAGACCCACCGTATTGATGGCTTTGCTTTCCTATTTGCAAAGAGGGCTTAAATGAAAATATAAAGTGCTCAAAACTGGATGTAAAGAAGTTGGGTCAATTAATGTAAAACAATTGTTGTTATTACTGTCACTGTTCTTATCATGAAATTGTTAAACTTCCACCTGTACAGGAGGCCATGGGTTCCATGAAATAAGAGTGAGGTAAGAAGAGCAAATAGGAACACAGAAACATGGAATCCACAAAAAATTCTGTGGAATTTTTTTTTCCAATGTGGATGCTTTTATTTATTGTTGCTTTTTTTTTTTTTTTTTGTAGGACAGTTTCAATAATTAACACATTAAATACATTCTTCCTAGGGGTTAATTGCTGTACAAGATGCAGACTTGATATCCTATTTACAAACACCATTAGAACAAATCCCTCTATTCATTAAGAGAATGTAACTATATATCTAGCCTAACCACTTTGAATACACAGATACAAAATGGACATTCATCTGTATCCCTTTTTTTGTTAAGTTCCATCATTTAAATATTATAGGTGTGTGATCTCAGCAAAATATTCTAAAAGAGTTCAGTGGTCCAAAATAGTTTTGGGTCTTCCGCTTCACTGGCAATGTCAGAAATTGTTGACCTGAGTCCCCTACAGCTCAACATAACACCATGGCTTTACTTCTTATACTTCGTTTTTATACTTTTCTGCTGGATGGTTAAGACCAAGGTAAAGCAGGACCTATGCAACAAGAGTGGTAGCTTTTGGGTCTGATAAGGTCAGTGAAATCCCCTCAGGATTTATCCTGAGATCCTGTACCTCAGATTGTAGAACCTTTGTCAGTGTCAGCCATGTGGATGAGTCACGGCCATTGCTTGGCCAATGTGCTCTCTGAGAAAGCCTGAGAGAGTGTTTTCTCTCCATGTGACTCTCCTTAGGCACACTCTACATCATCGATCACTCTCCTTTTTGGCCCCATAATCTCGTTGATCAGAAAATTTGGGACACTACCAAGTTACATGATGTTACAGTACAAGTTCTCATATGTCCTGAGTCTTAAGTGACATTGGAAGGCTAGGGCCAAAATGGTGGCTTTCCTTGTGGCCCTCCTTTTTCTCTAATTGTGGAATATTTTTTAAGAGGAAAAAAAAAAAAGATACAGAATTTCAAAACAAGAGGATAGGAAATTAACAACGGTTATTATATTGCATATTGTTATCTTCAAATAGTTGCTCAGATTACCAGATATAGGCATGTAAGATTGATCAAATATTATAATGAACCAGATACAGTGGTTTTAAAGATAAATAATATTAGCTCTTCTCTCTAGGCATCCAGAATAACATGTAAGGGAAGAGACAGAGGAGCACAGCAGAACATACTCCAGTGGAGTTTCACAGTAATAGCATGCATAAATGCATTGTAGCAAACGGAACATCAACTTTTCTGGACGGGGGAATGGAGAGAGGCGAGGTTTGAAGAAGGTTTCCTTAAAGAAAAGAAGTTTTGCCTTACTGAAATAAATGGGACTGTATTCCCCAGCTATCTACAGACTTCCTACTGGTTAGTTAGGGATTTAAAAATCTGTTAATCAGTCTGCCTACATGTCCAAAATCAAAAGGATCTGTTCTATGAGTTTTAGAAAAAAAAATTAAACATTAACTATATATAACTTCCTGTCAAGCCCCTGAAAATGTCCCCTACAAAAGTACTCAGTTTTCAGGAGGGTTTTGACAGAGAGGGGATGAGAGATCGAGCAAGTACTTAGGGTGAAATTCTCAGTGTCCTGGGCCACTAGTATCAGAAGGGTCTGGAAGCAGCTTAGGAATCTTAGTATTCCTATCTGGTAGGTCTACTGCATCAGAACAGGGGACAGGGGACGGGGGGAATGGGTTAAAAAGTCTGCATGTGTCAGAAGCACCCTGTGTAACCTGAACTTCTAGGACCACTGCTCTAACATGTACTTGTAGAATACTGTATTTTTCTTCTCAAAGTAAATGTATCCTTTCTTTTTTACTATGTTGGATTAGGATATGTTAGTTTCTCCTAACGGTGGTTCTATAAAGCTGGATTTACTTACATATTTTTCTTAAGAACATAAAGGCCTTCTACTATTTATATAATCTAACTTTCTGAATGTAGAGGAAAATCCTCTCAACAACTCTGTGATTGTCTAGACTTTTCCACCCCAGGTTTTCCCTCCCTGCTGGAGGCCCTGGCTCCTGATGAATATTTATAGTCATGTAGCACTCAGAACACCAGCAACAGATTTTTAAATCCATCACACTACAGTGAAGTTCTGTGTCAACAGACACTTTCTGGTCTCATCAGGTTGCTTATGGCCACATAACAACAACAACAACAACAAAAAAATAAAATAAAACTGGAAGAGGAAATGTGTGTGGCACTCTCAGGTTTATGTACTATCTTCATTCATGTTAACTTTCATGTGTGTGCCTCTTTTGGTCCTGTATTACTCAGCCACAGAGGAGGGACAAGGCTCAAGAGTCAAGAAATTCACCTGCTATAATTAGAGGCAAACTTTCTGGGCACTCAAGGCATCTGACAAGGAATCCTTGACTCACACATACATGACTGGATTTCAAAAACTGATCTATGGAAGTCCTCTATGGTAGTCTGGAATTAAGAATCAGGCCGAGGAATGTACTTTTATATCAGAAACCAGAGGATATGTGCAGGCCTCACAAACAGTAGAAATCATTTAAACATAACTCAGGTACAATTAGTAAGTTTCTAAGAAGGATTTTCAGGTAAAGGGTGAGAAGATTAGGTGAGAAGGATTTGTTTTTATAACACTTGCTGTTCAGTCCCCTACTTCAGGAAGCTATATTTGAGAACCAAAATCTTTTATTTCTATAGAACATGTAAACTGGGTCAGAGAGAGGTGGTAAATTGCCAAATTTATAAAGAAACTAGGAAAAAGTTCAACTTGAATTCTCTACACTAGTCTGGGGCTCTACACAGTAAACAGATTTATGGGGGAAAAAAGACTTCTCTCATTCGTTCACTCCTTAACAGAATTTTTGAGATGGTCTAACTACACAGCCCAGGCTAGCCTTAAACTTGTGATCCTTACTCAGCTTCCTGATTACATGATTATATGCATATGGCACCACACTCTACTCAACCAATTTTTATCAAGCACTATCATCCTCCTGTTCTCAGGAAACTCAGATTTCAGTAGGAGGAGACCTGTGACACAAAAACATACAACAAACATGTCAAGAACTGATAGATCAGTGATGGCAAACCTTTTAGAGTTTTCAATAATAACAGCCTGCTGTGGCTCACGTGCCATGGCTCATCACCCAAGTGATGGAGGCTGGATGCAAAAAAGGGGGTCAGAATAAAGGGAAGCTCTGTCCCTTCCCCCCAGGCAGCAGAGGAGGCCTGTCTGAGAAGGTTAATGTGAGCAGAAGCAGTGCGGGGAGCCAAGCTGGTGAAACCAGCACCATCTGGCCTCCCAAGCATCACTTCTGCCTCTAAGCCTCCATCACTTGACTGTTCTGTCCAGAACTGTTCTATCTTGTCATCAGCTCTCACTGGAGGCTGCTTTACATCCTATTTATATGCTTCCATTCTCTCTAAAAGTAAAATGTCTGTGCTTGATCATAATTTATTACTTATTCTTATTATAATAAATGCTCAGTTGATGCTTTGTATTTATCTGCAGGATTAAGAAATTCTTTTGGGGCAGTGCGCAGGAGGAAAAGGGAGTCAGTATTGTCTTTTATAAAACAAGAGGCTAGGGCCAGTGAGATAGCTCAGCAGACTAGGCACCTGCTTAGGCAAGCACAAGGACCAGGTTTGATCCCTGGCACCACATGCTGCACCAGCCTGGCCCCCGGGTGTGCTGAGCTGGCCATGAAGCCAGGGATGGTGGTGCACACCTGTAATCCCAGCACTGGGGAGGCTGAATACCAATGCTGGGATTACAGGTATGCATCACCATGCCAGGTTTCGGGAAGGACAGCATGCGGTACTGGGGATCAAATCCTTGCATGCGGTACCAGGGATCAAATCCTTGCGCTTGCCAGGCAGGCACTTAGACCACTGAGCTATCTCCCCAGCCCTGTTTTTAGTTTTTTAACTGAGAAAAATATGTAAGACTTTACAGCTTTCATATAAAAATTTGAGAGAAAAATTTGACCTCTGGCAACACTGAGGGGAGAGTGGGAACACAGGTTCTTTCTGATTTCCCACCTGGCCAGTCCAGCATTTGGGTGATTTCCTGATCCCTTACTCACCCCAGTAAAATGACTTCAAGCCATTCTGAATCTCCTCCCCACGGGGCTTAGGAGTGAGAATCAGTGAGTCCAGTTACCAGCCCTGGGCCTGGCCCAAGCTGAAGGAGGAGGCCCCCAGCTGTGACTCTCCAACATGTTTTGCATTTTACTTTGCAGAAACTTTGCTGAACTCTCTTCTCTGAAATCCATCCTATACATACCTGAGCCTCCATCTTTTGAGTACTGCAAGCATGATTTGCATTGTTTTCTACTATTTGTATGTTATTTCCCTATGGTTACTCAATAGATTTTTTTAAAATAATACATTCACTTAGAAAAAAAAAACCTATATATTCTATGTAGGTAGAAACTGGTCCCATTCCTCTAAATACATCATAATCATAAAAATCATTTAACTTTTTTAAATCATAAAAAATGAACTCAACAGAAAATAGCAATACTATTACCTAATACCAGACATTGTTGCCTGACAAAATTATGAAAACTATGTCAACCTGTGGTACAGAAGAAGTTGCATGCCTACGATGGCAGAGGCCACACAGTTCCAAACTTGGAAACTGAAAAGCACTAATCCTGTCACGATGTGCATGACAGTGACTTGTATCTTGGGTTTCCTAAAATGTTTTACATACCCAATGGCAGCACATGTACCACATCTGGGGAAACAACCAAACACAACCCTTCCGAAGCTTCACGTTAGGAGTATCACCATCTCAACAGTTTTGCCTCAAGTATCTCAGCCCCAGATAATCCTTGATGCTCTCTTACCCAGATGTGGCATTCCCCTAAAATGTACTCAGTAGACTTCTTACATGTATGTTTGGTAACTCCTAGCCTGAAAACTCCCATGGACGGAAATAGGTTTGCCACGTTGCAGATTCCCTCCTCCTGGACGACTTCTGCTATTAACACTTGCTTTATACCTGGTTAGATTCCTGTCATATGCCTCCCTGGTGAAAAGTTTGGAAGTAACTTAAAAATCCCAATCCAGATTCTAGAAGCATTGACATGTGGCCTAATAAGAAAACCTTATAGTCAAAGGCTCAGGGGAAAATACCTGTATTTCTCTGTTCTTTCTTACATTTTGGGTATTACAGATTAATATAATAATAATAATAATAATAATAATAATAATAATAATATTGGGAATTCACCCTTGGTATGTTAAGAGCTATCCTATTTACATAGTTTTTTGTTCTGAAGGGAAGTGCAGTTCTCAGCCTGAGAAGTGGGGGTAGGAGGATACAATTTCTAGGCTTTATTTCTGGAGTGGAAAAAGGGACTGAACACCTTTTCTGATGACCCCATGTGTCATACATATCCAAAAAGTATCTGTTCATATCACCATGGCCAATGTGAGAGACATACAAGACAAAGCTCTCCGCTCACAAAAGTAGTGTTCCTATGACTTAAAACAAGTGTGAGAAACTGAAAGATTAAATAAGGCTTAAAATGTACAATGCATATTGTAAGATAGGAAGAGATTGTTCAAAGGGAAAGGGGAGAGGAAACGATGGAAGGGAAAAAAGAAATAAAAAAGCAAGTCAGTTAGTATCAGCTGGCGAACATTTCAATGCCCAAGTCTTATACTCTGAGTAACTACTTTAAAGACAACAAGGTTTTGACTACTGCTATTCTCCTATTGTTATGGAAAAATGAAATTTTGTTTTACCTTTTTTCTGTAAAATAAATGATTGTTAAGGTATCTGGATTAATATTCTAAAAGATGGAACAAAAGTAATGTCTGCATACATGATGTATAGATGTCTATGTTGTAAGTTGAAGATAAAATTTTATTCAGCCAAATGATTAAGTAGGTTTATGATTATGTCTTTGTTTGGGAGAAATATTTTTTATCACATTTAGCAGTTATTTTACATTAAGATCTTGATAACAGAGCCTCCAAACAAAATACTATTTTATGGAGAAAGATAACATATCTTACTAAAATTTTGATATTATTTCTAATATTCTCACTGCCATAAAAGAAGAAAGTATCTTGCTTGCTTTATGTTGCTATAACAAAATGCCTAAGACTGGGTACTTTATAACAAAAAGAGGTTTATTCTGGCTCACAGTTCTAAAGGCTACAATAGGGAAATACAGCTGGTGGGGGCCTCAGGTTGCACCACAATGTGGTGATGGTGATATATGGTGTGACATACGAGAGAGGAAGCAAAGGGTGCAGAAGCGGAAACGGACAAGGAGGCCTTGCTTCACAACAGCCTGTCCTCACAAGGGCCCCTCCAGCCCCACATGGTTCAGTCTGTCCCTGGGAAGGAGGCAGCATTTATCTTTTCTGGGGGTGGGAACTCATGATTCCATTACCTCTTGGTGGACTCCACTTTGGAAAGGTCCTCCAGCACTTGGTACTGTAGCATTGGAAACCATGCCTGTGCAGACATTTGGGAAACAAAGCACATCCAAACCACAGCAGTATCTCAGAAAAATAATGCTGACCATATCTCAAAGATGGCAGATACCATGTGCCATGTCGGACAGTGACTGAGACTGGGCATGGTGGTGGGCACCTGTAATCCCAGTGCTTGGGAGGCTGAAAAACAGGAAGGATTCCTACAAGTCTGATCTGTGTAGTGAGACCCTGTAGACCCTGCATTAAAAATAAAAAAAAAAAAAACAAAAAAAACACCAAAACAACAAAGAAAAAAAGATGGTAGAAGACTTACATTATAAAGAATACATACAATCTCAGGGAAAAGGCAAATCAAATCTTTTGAATGTACAATATGAGTCAGTTTCTAAAACTAAAATTTGTTCTATCTTGAAATTTTCTTTTTTCAGTGTATTAGTAGATGTGTGTAGTACATAATATTTACATCCCTGGTACAGGCTGACACGTGTACATAATGCATCTTAACTCCTGTTTTCATTTGCTCCCCGCCCCCATCCCATGATTGCCTTGCTTCTGCAATACATAACAGCTTACATTCCTTGTGTGGCGTTGCCGTAAGTACATAGCTCAGCCCAGCTCCTTTTCTATCCCTTCTTCTGTCCATTCCTCCATCTTCGGATCTCCCTCCTCTTCTAGAAGCATGTATTTCCTTACTTCCTGTTACATATATTCACCTTTATGGCAGTGCTCCACCATGTGTAAGCACCATGCTTCTTCATCCATTCATCTGCTGTTGGACACATGGGCCACTTCCAAGATTTAGCTATTACTGTATTGCTACCATATAAACATGGTGTGTATATGCCACTGTAATATGATCTCTTTAACCCTTTTGAAAAGATACCTAACAAGGGAGACAGCTGAGTCAAATGAAATTTCTAGTTTTATTTTTTTGAGGAATCTCCATATTGATTTCCACAGCAGCAAGACTAATTTAAATTCCCAGTAATAATGTAGCAGAGTTTCTTTTCCCCCTCTGCCTCTCCAACATGTTTTATTATTTGATTTCCTGATGATGGCCACTCTTTCTGGGGTAAGATGGGATCTCAGTGTAGTTTTAATTTGTATTCATGTATTATTGGCCAAATATAAGTGAAAATTAAACATACTGTAACTGAACAGTTATACTTCAGTTATAGTTCCCCCTGAGCAAGAGTCCTGTTAACTTTTCAGTTTATGACACAGTCTAGGCTGCTGCTGATTTGAAGGGAGAAGAAGGAAGGGGGCTGTGCCAACAAGAAGGGATTTTGCTCATATTTTCATATTCATCTTAGAACAAAGGAAACAGATGCTACCACTGCACATGGACTGTGGTCTCATACAGTATTTTTAAACTGACAGCTGTGCAGTTAGTTTTTATATAGGCAAAGAACAAGTGCATCTCTGTAACTTTATTTCCCTAAAACATAGGAATACACAAATAGCAGAATCCCACCTACACCAATGCAAGGCATATTCTATACCAAATAAACAAAATGAATTCTACAATATTATCCTTGTTAAAAAAAAAAAAAACAAATTTTTTTCACTACAGAATTTTAAAAAACATACACCACACTGTCCCACCAAAGTTTACAAATCATGTTTAAACGAATGTTTAAAGACTTCAGCTACTATCAAAAGGGTCTTAATCTCTGAGGAGCACTTAATCTCTGTGCTAACCCTCAGTGGGCAGCACACAGGAAGTCAAGTATTCTCCTTCCATTAAATTTATAGTATCACAAATAGAGCAATCTTATATACCGGCAACAAAAGAAGGTACAGCGTTCTTGGATTAAGAGTTTAGATTCCAAATTCCGGCCTTAAAAATCTCACCTCTCAAAGGCTTTAATGCCATCTAATTAAAGTGGTAGTGCAGGCTGGGCACTGGGCCAGGTTTTCTTCCTTATTTATGGCTCATTACACTCTGAAGACAGGTAAGGAATCTCAAACATTTTACCTATTTAAGAAATCATTAGGTAGCTAGGAAGATGCTGGGCTCTCTGGCTGCCGGGTGAGACTGGCTGGGTCAGCAGGGGTCTCAATAACAGGCCACTGTGGTCTCCAGCCAAAGCTTTGGAAGGGTCAGCGCTCTGGCAAGACTTTTGGTCCAAGTACCACTCAGGTCATTGTAACCGGCAGTGTGCCTACCTCACCCATTCTCCGCAGAATTTCAGGGTATGTATGTAAATAATTACACAGGATTGAATGAAAATTACATTTTACTTTACCAGGAAAATCTGATAAACACCACTTTGTATGTACTACTTGCAAACTTGAAAAGTTGAGATTTTAGGGGTTAAAAATATTAAATAGGGTTTTAAAGACCTCCTTTACTCAGTTTTTATGTCTGCATTTGTACACTGTCTGCCCATCAAGTAATACCTTTCTCTTGAAAAACTCCACAGAGGTACAGTGAAGTGAAACAGATGATTTTTGTGGGAAAACAAAAATTATTTTAAAAAGAAAAAAAGAAACCAGGCACTTTAGACACAAGGGTTGCCCCAAACATTCTTTTTCTACTGCCACTAAACATGTGCTAGAAGTTTTCAATAAGAAAATGTGACTTAGCCAATTCTGAATGGCAACTCTTCAGTTTGCACTATTTTTCAAGAGTAACACATGACTGGTCACAGCCCTCCAGCAGCCTGGAGGGACCTGTCTGGCTGTCGGCCCTGCCCTCGGCCTTTGGTCTGCCTGCTCTGCATCTGAGTCTCAACACTGTGCTTCACACCCTACAACAGCAGGCTGAGGAGCATGCACATATGTTCAGAAGGGGCCAGTAGGCACAGGGCCCTCCCAAATGTCCCACATGTTCACACCGCTGATGGGTGTCCTGTGTGATTTGGCTGACCAGTGGCACTGTTGATGATATGGGAGCTGAGCATAACACCCTCCTGCACCTAAAAAGCAGACAATAATGCCAGAAACACAGTAAATGTCAATGTTCAGAGAGTCTACATAGCCTCATGGAAAACACTGAGGTTTTAATTCTATAAAATACATTATCTTTTGGCCCATATGCCTGTACTCACGTGTCATAATAAAAAAAAATTAAAAAGTCTTATCAAGTACCCCCATGTTGAGGAGTCCCACTCACTATGTGGCTAAAGGAAATTAATGTTTTCAAGCAAGGGAACATTTCACTCAGTGAAAACTGGCTTTTGGAAACAGACTCCTTTTCTACCTGAGAACATTCCACTAGGATGATACTACAGGCTATTGAAAGGCAAGATTTCTGTACTTTTGTAACAGCCCAATTTTTTTTAATCAAGATTTAATCCAAAGATAGGCAGAGATTACTTCATACTGCTTAGGCCATGAAAAAGGAAGAGGGGCCCCCAGTGAGGAGGCTCTGAGGCAGAAACACTGTGGAGTCACAGCCATGGGCTGCCAAGCACAGTGCACTCACCTCATTCTGTGTAAACTTAGGACTATTTCTAAATTTGGCAAATGAAGCCAGTTGGGTCCCTAAGTATGTCCCAAAGAACCATTTTTTACTTTACACTAACCCAAACTAAAATATTTGCATGCATTTTGCATTTTAAATCATCTTTCTCCAGTTAAGTTTCTTATCTGAAAAACAAATAGAATCACAGAGACTATACTTGCAGAGACGAGAACTGAGAAAGAGAAGTACTTCTCACTGTTGTTAGACACCATCATCTAATAAATGTTTCTAATTCAGCATTTCCATTAAACATAGTGAATAGTTCTTAAATGCAAACACCAGAAACCAAACTTAGTGCTAAAACCAAACATGCTACTGAGAAGAAGCATAAGGATGAAAAGATTAGCTGGTTAAAGGAGGGTAAATTACTTCAATTAAGGAGATAGCAAGAAAAAATACAAAATTCTACCTGAGAACATTCCACTAGGATGATACTACAGGTTATTGAAACCAAAACAGGTTGAAAACAGGCTATAATGCCTGTTATAACTTTTTTGGGGGAGTACTGGAGATTGAACTTGGGACCTTGTGCTGGCCAGGCAGGCACTTAAGCCACTGACCTATCTCCCTAGCCCCCTAAGTTACTTAAAATATTTTAAATTCCTAAAAAAATAGCTTTAGGTACCTGTCAAAATAGTATGATTCTTCCCAAGTTGCCAAAGTGCTAGATGACAAAAGAAATCTAAGAGTCACTAGACTAACTAGAAGAAACTTTTGGGGAGAAGGGTGTTCCATGGGGTTTCAAAGTAAAGAGAGAAAATACACAGCTGTTCAGACATGCATGTGCTACTCTCCCATTAGACAGCGGCTGGACAGGCATGTCCTTCGTGCTCACCTCAGGAGGAGTAACTTAAAAGGAACTAAAAATAAAAGAGCAAACGAGGAAAGAACCTAATTCTAGCTGATTCTCATAACTCTTCAAATACCTTATTTTATGTGTTTTGTTTTGTTTTTTTAAAAGCAATAAAAAACTCAATACCATGCAGAAAGCTTCCATCTTATTTCATGACTGCTGAAATGCTGGTCTGGCAAAAAGTGTATGGCTCCGAACTTTAATACTCACCAACCATATTGAAATTAGTGACAAAGACCTACTCTCTCCAGAAGTCCCTGTTTTATTTTTAAGCCTGGAAACTGGTTAGTCATATCTACATGGAACACTTCCTGTCCAAGGGCATGCAGAAGGCAGCAGACTGCCAAGTTTAGTAGCTGCCTATGTTTAGTCAATTGAATCATTCATGAAATAATAAAAAAAAAAGCATCAAACACTTTAAAAATCTGGCTAAGGCTCTAAAAGGTAAAAAAAAAAAAAAATGAGAACTTTTGATTGTTTCCCCAAAACAGGGGTAGATGGTTCCATAAGGAGGAAAATTTGAAGAAAATCAACGTACAGTATTATTCTGAAAGACCACTGTTGGCAGGTTATGTCAGAGTCTAGCACTTCTATCACATATAAGAATTCCTGCTCTTCCATCTTCTTCGAGTAAACAGTCCTCAAAAAACTAAAAGCAGAAATTTCATTTGACCTGTTTATTCCTCTCTAGGTACTGTCCCCAAACAGTTAAAGATGGCATATCACTATGGTCCATGCATAGCCATGTTTATAGGACCACAACTCATAACAGCTGAATTGTGAAAGCAGCCTACACCCAGAAACAGATGTAAGGATAAAGAAAATGTGATATTTACATACGATGAAGTACTATTCTGCTATAAAAAAGGATAGAGTCGAGTCATTTGTAGCAAAATGGATGTACTTGAAACTATAATATTACGTGAAATAAATCAGAAACATGATCTTAAATAATACCATTTTGCCCAAAGTATAAATAAAGCAAGGAGAAAAAAGGAAAAAAGGAGATAGATCTTTTATTGCAAATTAGAAGACCAAGAGATAGAAAGAGTAGGGTGGGGGAATGCAAAAAGAATTAAGAAATGTCATGTATGGATACAAATACCTACAATGAGAATAGTCACTATATATCACAAATCTATATTAAGAAACATTTAATCTTGTACAGCAATTAATCACTAAGAAGAATATATGCAGTGTGTTATTTGTTGAAACTGTACTTCCGATTTGATTTGAAACCGTCTCATTGCTGTTTATCAATAAAATTTTGAAAAAAAACAAAAACAAAAAAAGAAACATTTAAAAAGATACAGAAATTATACATTTTAATTTAGAAAAAAATGACCATTACTATAAAATACTCAATGAACTATGTAACAACACTTAAAAAAATCAATTTATTCACTTTCTTTTCTAACCTGGTCCAATTATGTTTTAAAGGAAAGGATACCTAAGAATTTTAAGGAAACAGGAAGGACCAGAATTAAAACAGATCAGGAATGCACACTGAATCGACTAGCCCATTGATCACATGTTACATTAAGAACTCACCCTTGGGAAACAGAAGAAAACAATTAAGGATTCCAGAAATGATCCCTTTCCCAGCAGCACTGAGGGTGGGGTCAGGCTTCGTCAGCGAGACAGCCTCTCTTAGTAGCAATTATAACTTACCCGGTTAACCCTTCTACATGCTGAAACAAGCTGCTAAAGTTCCCCTGCTGTGAAACCCAGGAATACTCCCTTCCTGGGCCCTCACCAGCATCCAGGGTGCGCCAGGACAGGTATGGGGCATGTAATGCTGGGGGAACTCATCCTGTACCTCTAGAGCTGATCAGCTTGATCATACTGGTTAGAGCGGTGGTCAAGTGACCAAATCATCTAAACAAGATCAACCTGAACTTCATCACTGCAAAAAAACTAAAAGTAGAAATCCCATTTGACCCAGCTATTCCTCTCTAGGTATGGTCCTCCAACAGTTAAGATGGCATATCACAGCAGACTCATGGATGAAGGAAAGTCCTGGGAGGCAGGAGCAGTTTCCGTGGGAAGAGATCTGGTTCTCTAGCCCTCTCACATGGCCTGCAAGAAGCAGATGGTTTTGGCAGCTTGGAAATGATTCCCACAGACTGGTGCTACTGTTTGTCTCTAATTTTTTTACCAGCTTCTGTAGAAATCACTGTTATAACCCAGTGGGAAAGGTACCAGACATCCCAGCCAACACAACCCTGCCTCTGACTGGGCCCAAATGAACAGCTAGCAGAGCAGCAGCAGTTCCAGGGCCAGGCCTGGCCTGTGCACCCTGCCTTCATCCCACCCAGGAGAGGTGCCACGCTTCTGTGTCCTACAAACCCACCATTCCCGGCTCCAAGGAAGCACAGCACCCAGAGACCAGAACTGCATCCACTCAGGCTTGCTCACCTCACCCGTCTCCAGCCTAGTGACACTGCTGCTCAGCCCTTCCCATCATAGTCATGCATTACACCCTTCTCTTCTCCTCCCACACTGCAGGCTGTTGCACCCTGCCTGGCCCACTCCCCTCCATTCTCACTTGCTCTTTCTGCCCCAGTGTTCCCCTGGAATCGTGAACCTGCCATGTGCCCACCCACTCCCTCGACTTCTCCACTCTCCCGCCTTCCCGGCCATCACCCTCTTTCAGTGGGTGCCACCTGCCCCTGAATCCCCCACCCTTGAAAACTCTCCCATGAGGCTCCTTCTAATTATTGCTTCTCTGTGAAGAATCTGATTCCAGTGTTTAGACTTGTGACACTGACAAAGGGTGTATTTTCATTCTATCTCATAACCGACTTATTCTTACTTTAGGTGAAATAGTATTTTAAGTGTTCTCTGATACCTTTATAGAAGAAACAGTTTCCTTGAGTGAGCCGACCTTGTCCTGCTTCTTAAGGATGTGAAGGGAGGTCATGGGGTGAGCACTGCAGGCAACTGGTGTCACCTCTCTCCACAGCAGCTCCTGAGCAACACTGTCCATGCCCTGAGTCTTACACAAATATCACTCAGGTTCTCACAAAGGAGGAGCTATGTAGCATATTCCTGCTGGTATAACAACCACTTTCTACCTTAATTACAGGAAAATTAAAAATTTCTCAGAATGGCCCAGTGTATTAGTACCCTATGCCCTACTTATGCATAAAGCTGAAATCCCAAGAGTTAGGGGCCACAGTGAGAATAAGGTGCCCCTTCTGGCAGAAGTATCAGTGTTTTCTAAGAAATGTCAGAGGGGAAAAAAAAGATATAAAGAAAGTGAAAGGGAAATAAGAGGAGAGAAAATCTAATTCTCAGAGTAACCAAAGCTTTTTCCAGTATGAAAAATATGTGACAGATATTGTAATGCAATAATACTGAAATATGACACCAGGCAGTATTTACCAAGAACTAAAGAGTTGGTTGGTATCCTAAGTGTGAGTTTGCTGGAGACTTTCATAAGATGATTTAGCTTCTTACCTAGATTCAGTCGTTACCCTCCTCTACCAGCGCTTATGTGGTGCTAGGCTAGGAGAGGCCTCTGGGAGTGCTCTGCCAAAGGCTGTGGGCATAGAGAGAGGAAAATGATTTGCAGGCAGTTTTTGGACAGGCTAGCACCTCAGGAGACTCTGCACTGCGTCGCGGCAGAGGGTGACCACCTTCCACCACCTTCTGGACCACATGTTCCTGTACTTACCCATTAACTATCAATTGAATAACCATCATGTATTTCCACACCTCAGCAGATGAGCTCCTCAGGCTCCACCTTGTCAGCCTTAATGGAGGACCCCAAAAACGAAGCAGATCCTGCAGTCTCTTCATTGGCCACTGCCTCCTGGGACCCTCCTTCCTGCTTTTGAAGGCAGATTCTTCTTCCTTCTACTTCTTGAGCTTTCCCCTTAGGTTTATTGGTTCTACCTACCTCTTTTGCCTACAAAAATGGACGATCTCAGAAACTAAGCCATGCCAGGCCTCTCCATTCTCTGAGAGCTTTCCCTCAGACTCAAAGGTAAGGTCTCTCCCTCATGCCAGGACAGCCACACACTCACTCCCTGCATGTGCTTTGTATACCAGGTGAGTCCTGGCTCCAGATGAAGCCTTGGCTCTCACCAGCTTTGTATTCCTAAGATACCACTGCATGTCCAAAGTCTCACATCCAGCTCAATATCCTCCAGTTCTTCAAAATTCTTGTTTCCCTCCTCAAAAGTATTTTGGTTATGTTTTACTTTTCTCATGAGGAAACTAAAGTTCAGAGATTAAGAGGGTGTCAGAGGCTGCACATACATTGGGGAGCAAGGTGGAACTAGTCTTCTGAGTCCCACTGCTGGTTTGTCACCTCAGTGTCCCTGTGGGAAGCCTTACATCTAGCCCAGTCTTGTGTACCACATCACTGCCTCCTGCCCAACACCCACCTCCACTCCACACTACCGTAAGCTTCTGTCTCGACCAAGGATGTACCAGGTGTAAAGTCCCTGTCTGTCACATGTCATTCCCTCCTCTCCATTTGCTTAAAGGATACAGTTAAATATATAAACCAAGCCTCTGTGAAGTTACTGCTGCCTGGTTATGACTTTCAGTGCATATTGTGTCTTCTGAATTCTAAACTCCCCATCATGAAACAACATGTGCTATATGTGGGATGTCACAAACCAGAAGTTCATTGAGGGTAGGGCTACCCCTACACACTGCTGTGCTTCTACAGGTCCTGCAGAACAGACACTGGCTCAAGGAAGGCAGCACTGGGCAGAGAGAGAGGCTGTACCCTGAAGCAGGTGCCTCTTTTACTGTCAAATGGCAGACTAAATAGCCTATGCATTAAGGGCACCTCTGGACCCTGGTTCCTCAACCTAGCTGAGTACACTGTCTGAAAACACACAGTGAGCAAGATAAGCCAGCACCTAGCAAAGATGGCATGTCAGACTAGAAGGAAAGGGCCATGAACTGCTTATTCCCTTCATGACAGTCAATTCATAAGGTGTTAAGGGTTTAGGAGCCTAAAGGTGTCCTGGTCACTTAATGCATTCTACTTCGTCTCTCAGCTTCACCATCTCCTTGGAAGAAACTTTACACTTATTTATTTGTAAAATTAAATCTTGTTTGTCACTACAAAGCAGGGGAATATATTCACAATTAAATCACAGAAGACTCTACGCACACAACATCCCCTACCCACATTTTCCAAACCAGAGATACTAGAAAGCACTAGCCTAGCAGCACAGGCTTTGGGAAGTTTTACAATTTTCCAAAGCATCATTCCTTAGCAGTTTACTGTCCTCTCCACAGGAGAGGACACAAGGCCATCCTGCAGCCCCTCTAACTCTTCCTCAGGGTTGCTAAGTCCTTTCAGCAAGATGTAAGCAATTGCCCTGTGATGTGTTCTGGGCAGTGATGGGAAGCAGCAGGCTGCAGCCCCACAACCACCTCCTGTGAAAGGTGTTCTCTCTCACCCCTGAATGTGCCAGGCCTGCAGTATGTTCCAGAAAAGGTGTGGCCAGGGTGCTCATCTGCCCCTGCAGTGCCATGTCCTGTGTTAGTCAGAATGTGGATTCCCTTCCCACCTGCACAAACACCTTCTCCCTACCCAGCCAGCACTGAAAACTACTTGTTCTTGAATCATAGTCTAAAAGGAATGAAAACATATGAGCTGTTTACCTGCTTCTCCTGGCTCTGCAACTTTCAAACCCAAGGCTCAAACAGAACCTACTACATATACAACTTAACTTGATTTCAAATCTTTTATCTTCTATTTTCCTGAGTTATATGTAGAAAGGAAACAGAAAAGACCCACTTACCTCACTAAAATGAGGACAGTGTGATGTTTGTGTCAAGACTGGAAAACAGAACACTAAAACAGGAAGAATTACTATGTACCTCTGTATGGACTCTGCAGTGTAGTGGGGAAGATGATTTTTACATTGAACAGTGATGGATAAGTTAGTCATTCACAGTATTTGTATTATAAAAAGCAGATTGAGATGGTTTGTAGATCTCAGTGTAAATCCTAAACCAATCAGTATTTATAGTGAAAGCAGAAAATTTTTATACTTAAGAATTCAAGAATCTAGCAAAAATAGTGCGTGTCACATAAAAATAGAACTGATAAACTAGGTGACATCCTATTTCACAATCTCTGCTCCTAAGAAGATACCTGTTAAAAGAGTACAAGTGCAAACCACTGATGAGAAGTCATTTCAAATGTATACCTAGGGAAGGCTCATACTGATAATTCTGTTAACTTACAATCACTGTCAAAAAATGCCTAACATTAATTGATTTAAAGGAGATTCACTGTGGCTCACAGTTTCAGAGCTGTGGACCTGAGTCGAGGCTCAGCATCACAGCAGAGCAGCCTGTGAAGAAAGCTGCTCAATTCGTGGTGGCCAGGAAGGCAGAGAGGAAAAGAACCAGAAAGGAAGTAACTGTGGACCAAGTTGTGAACTATGCACCAAGGTTGAGCCCCCATGACTCATTCCCTTCAAGTAGGCCCTGTCCCCTAAATCTCCATTACATCTTCTAATGCCATCAGATTATGATGTCAGTGGATTGCCTCACTGCAGGAGGTAAAGCCATCATGATCCAATCACTTTCTTAAAGCCCCGTCTCTGAGTCATTGAGATTTGTGCATGTGGAGGCACATTGTAGAACCAATCTTTAACAATAATATAAAATGAACTTCTCCCTACAAGTGAATGTATGACAAATAGATCATCCAGTCAAAATTTGAACAAAAGACTTGATGGAGCTTTATCAGAAAATGATATCTGAATGAAAAACAAGCATTATAAAAAAAGACCCATTTACTCAAACATTCCTTCTAGGCTTTGTAAATTCCCCCAAAAGGTGGAGAATGACATTTACAAAACCAGATTAATCAGCTCTGTTCTACTTCAAGGGGATCTCATAAAATATCTTGAATGCTAAAACCTATGCTTGCAAAACTCCTTGCTTTCTGCATGAGGCTAGACAGACCTGGCTTCTCTGGGCCTCAGCACTGCATCACCGAGATGAAGAAGCCAGGCAGGCGCATCTGCAAAGGCTGTGCCTGCAATGGGGATAAATTCAATCAAGGAAGACTTCTCAGTGCAGACCTTCCTTAAACATTACAGGCATGCCTCTGATTTTGTTTTATCTTATATCAGCTTATAGTACCTTCTAAAGAGCAAGCTTCTGGCCAAGCAATGGCCGTGACTCATCCACATGGCTGACACTAACAAAGGTTCTACAATCTGAGGTACAGGATCTCAGGATAAATCCTGAGGGGCTTTCATTGACCTTATCAGACCCAAAAGCTACAACTCTTGTTGCATAGGTCCTGCTTTACCTTGGTCTTAACCATCCAGCAGAAAAGCATAAAAACGAAATATAAGAAATAAAGCCATGCTGTTAGGTTGAGCTGTGGGGGACTCATGTCAACAACTTCTGACATTGCCAGCCAAGCAGAAGACCCAATACTATTAAGGGCTACTGGACTCTTTTAGAATATTTTGCTTAGTTTACACACCTATAATAGTCAAATAACGGAGCTTAACAAAAAAAAGGGTATACAGATGAACGTCCATTTTGTATCTGTGTATTCAAAGTGGTTAGGATGGATACATAGTTACATTCTCTTAATGAATAGAGGGATCTGTTCTAATAGTGTTTGTAAATAGGATATCATGCCCACATCGTGTACAGCAATTAACCACTAGGAATAATGTAAGCA
>NW_004524700.1:7382093-7393326 GCF_000260255.1 Octodon degus | reverse complement strand
TAACATCAGTGCCTCTACATGACTCCCAGATAAAATCAGTGGATTCTGAGATTTTCCACCCCTACTGTATTCTCTCTCATTTACCCACTTTTGCCTACTTCCTGGATTACCAGCAGCCCGGAGCAGGAAACAATCATCTATGTTATCCTGACTTTCAGTAGCATCCTAATTTGGGGAAAAGATGCATATTCAGAATGATCAGAATTCAGAATGATAAAATTGTCACAAGGAAGAAAAAGCCCAAAAGTATTTAAATGTACAGAGCTGGGGGCAAAGTGAGGTCTGCTGTAGGAAAGAGAATGGAATCCTCCCAAGGGATTTTCCCTTTTTAGTCCTTGATGGCAAACCACACTTCAAGGCTAACAACTATATAAAAGGAAACAGGTAGCCACCCCAGTGTCTGCTGTGAGAAGAGCATATGGGACACCTTCTGCAGTTCATCTGACATCAAGGTCAGCAGAATCAAGTAGTGCCATGTTTCATCAGAGCCCAACCACTGCTTGGCCTTCTGTCCTCTTCTTTCTCTTTACAAAGCAAATGCTGGGCAAGAAAGGTGGATAGGGAGAATGATACTGTATTAGCTGCTGCACAACATGGGTTAAAAGTGATACTACTATATAGTGCAACAGCTTTACACAATATCAATGGAATTCTTCATATAGAAAAAGATACTAAGAAATCATCACCAGGGAACAACTGAACTTTTCTCCTGTAATGATGGCTAGCAAAAATTTAATACTACCAGGGACTGGCAGACAGCTCAGTGAACTAAAGCACATGCTTAGGCAGAGCACAGCAGCCAGGTTTCCATACCTGGCCTGCTGTGCTGGGCCAGGGCCTGCCCCTGGGATGCACTGAAAGGGTGATTGAAACTGGGCTTCTGGGGTGCACGCCTGTAATCCTAGTGCTTGGGAGAGTGAAAACAGGAGGATCACTACAAGTCGAATCGGTGTAGTGAGACCCTGTAGAACCTGCACTAAATAGAAAAAAAAAGAAAAGAAATAAGAATTTAATACTATCAAAAGATAGTATAATAAAATACTTTAGTATGCTGGCATGGGCAATGACTTTTTGAGTAACACTCCCAAAACACAAAGAAAAAAAGCAAAAACAGAAAAATTAGATTATATCAAACTAAAAGTCTCTGCACAGCAAAGGAAATAATCACCAGGAACACAGCTTGCAGAAGGAGAAAAAATATCTGCAAACTATTCATCTGACATGAGATTAAATTTAAAATATATGAGAAACACAACTCAATGGAAACAAAAGCAATCTGATGAAAATTGGAGAAATTAAGTATAGATATTTCTCAAAAAAGACATGCAGGGCCAAATGTTTAGCTCAGTGTGCAGCAACTTCCTGGCAAGTGCGAGGCTCTGAGTCTGACTCCTGGTACCTACCCATAAAGACATACAGATAGCCAGCAGAAGTATGAAAAATGCTCAACAACATCATTGGGAAATACTGTTCAAAACTACAATGAGATGCCATCTCACCCCAGTTGGAATGGCTACTATCAAAAAAAAAAAAAAAAAAAAAAATTCTTCCATGTACATGGAAAAAAGAAAATTCTCATATCTTACTGGCAGAAATGTATTAGTACAGCCATTATAGAAAACAGCACACAGATTCCTCAGAACACTAGAAATAGAATGACCATAGGACCCAGCAATCCCGCCAGTAGACATAAATCCATGGCATGAAATCCATGTACCAGGAGTTCTCTGCATTCCTGTATTTATCCAATGGCCAAGCCACGGCTGCAATCTAGGTTTTCACCAGCAGAAGAGTGATAAAGGAAATGGAGTATGAATACAGAAAGGAATACTATTTGCCCATGTGAAGAACTAAGTGTTAGCATTTGTGGTGACACAGATGAGCCAGGACGACATGATGTTAAATGAAATCAGTGAGGTAGAGAACGATGAACAGCACGTGTTCTTATTCATTGGTGGAAGCTGAGGAGGCAAATCTCTTAGGAGCGGAAAAGTAGAGCAGTGGTCAGCAGAAGCTAAGGAGATAGGAGGGAACAAAGTTGGTGATCTAGTTCAAAAACACAGTTACATGTGAGGAAATGTCCCAGTGTGCTACAGCACAATAAAGTGACTACAATTAATAGCTAGGGGGGGAAAAGGGTTTTTAATGTTTCTTTGTGCTTGTGTCCTTCTCATTTCAGTAGGCTCCAAGGTCCATCTACCCAGGTCTGTCAGCTCCTCAATCTCACATATTAGGGGTCAGGAGGAGGCACCTGAGAGGGAGCCAGAGACTGAGCTCCTCTCCTTCCCCTTCAGACCCTTGATCTATCTCCACCTCACTCCTCTGGTGCACAGGACTGGTGCGCAAGTACTAGCACGTTCCTGAATGCCAGCCTTCCTTGAGGACAGGTAAAGGTAGCTTCTAGACACTACACAAATCCTTTTGGCTTGCCTGTGGGAGGAGTTGTCGTCTTGGGCTGCACATCAATTACACAATATACTTAGTGCATGTGTTAACAAAACTGCCCTTTTAAAGTACTTTTTAAAATTAAACAACACAACAAGCCCAGGTTTAGTAAGGAAAATTTAACATGTCTGCATAATAATAACTAATAAACACACATTTAAATAGAAACATTATCAACAGTAATCACTGTTAATCACCAATCCCACCAGTACATGTGAGCTATCAGCAGTCATGTGGCTTCCACTCATTTGTGTGACAGGCTGGGAGGTAGAGTCAGCACTACACTGCTCCTGCCCACCCAGACTCCTGCAAACCATGCAGTCCATGCTTGAGCACTGCATAACCCAGGCATGAAAAGCATTATGACAAACCACAAGAATGTTAAAGGTTTATCATTTGTAGGGCTACATTACTAGCTGTCCAGGGCACATGTGACCCGTAGGCTACCTGCTGGACATACCTGAGGGTAGAGAAACAGACTCTATAGTTGTTCCACCTCACTCCAAGTTCTGGCTGCACCTCCCCTACCTTTGTGATTTCAGACATGGTCTTTTTAGTTGTCAGCTGCAATACACACAGTTATATGTGTGTGTCCATGGCATCTATGTGCTATACATCTGGCATATATGTGCATATCTAAGATAATACACATATAAAGATACACAGCATTATGCCTCATATATGGAAGAGTTCAACACATTTTTAGTTTGAATGCTATTTCTTCAGTCTTCAAGAAAATTTGAGATGCTGGTGAGCAATTGAGGGCCCTGACCCCAGTGATTAAAGACACATGTTGTTTTGCCTCTGCTATTAAAAGCACTGTAGTGGAAATTTTTTTTTTTTTTTTTTTGCGGAACCGAGGATTGAACTCAGGTCCTTGCACTTGCCAGGGAAGCGCTTATTCCACTGAGCCATCTCCCCAGCCCCATGTAGTGGAAAATTTAGAAAATCTAAAATAGGTTTATCTTCTAGGTTAGGAAACACTTCTTTTATTTTATTTTTGTCTTTTTGAGATAGAGTCTTGCTATGCAGTTCAGGCTGGCCTTGAGCTCACTTGTAGCCCAAACTGGTCTTAAATTTACAACAATCCTCCTGCTTGTGCTGGGATTATAGGGGTGTGCCACCATGCCCAGCTGGAAAGCACTACTCTTTATTTTTATGAACTTCTAAGCAATGCTCTAAGAGATTTCACTGTCATGTACCCTCAATTAACTTAATAAAACTTTATTAGGTCTCCGGTGTGAGAGGCTCTCACCCTGGCAATAAGCATCTGAGGGATGGGCAACAATCTTGATTGTCAAGAGTGTAAAAGGAAGTGGAGGTGAACGAAAGCCACTATAGGGCTGGGGAGAAAGGTTGGCAGTCTAAGTGTCTGCCTGGCAAGCACAAGGATCTTTGTTCAATCCCCAGTATTACATGCCACGCTGGCCAGTCCCAGAACCAGGCATGGTGGCACACACCTGAATCCCAGCACTGGGGAGGCTAAGACAGGAGGATCACTATAAGTCTGAACTGCATAGCGAGAAACTGTATCAAAAGAAAGGAAAGAAGGAGGGAGACAGGGAAGGAGGGAGGAAGAAAGCCAGCCAGCCACCACAGGGTGAAAAAACACTACAGCTAAAGGAGCCAAAGAATGCCATGAGCAAAGTACCTTCCCAAACTGGGACTGGTGGGACATACCACTTGAGGAAGGGCAGTAGAATGATCCTGACAAAGGAAACAGCATTTCCTCAGTAATAAATAAGCAAAAGAACAGGACAACACTAGTTCAGTGGTGTGGCAGGTACTTGGGCCAGTTGAGTCCTGTAGTCCTTTGGACTATTACTGTTTTGAAGATCTATGTAAGAGTTCCCTTCCCATTTTGGAGAAGCTTTCACTTTGCAAGCAATTAGAGAAGTCAGACCCCTACATCCCACAGCCACAGATAAAACCACAGGTCCTCACCCATAGTAGCAGGAGGAGGTACTCAACTCAGCTGGACCCATCCATCAGATGGCTGAAGTCTGGCATTCTGAGTGGTAAGGACAACACACCAGCTACTTCTGAGCTTCACAGCAGCAACAATAAAAATGCAGAGGTGGGGAAAGCAGTGGTGCTGCTCCAACCAGATGTCCGCTGGACCATAGCAAGCCACAGTTTCAGAGGCTGGCTTTCCAGCTTGTTAGTGAGTGCTATTGCTTGGATCTGAAATGTCACCCACAAGCCCAAGATGGCACAATGGACATACCGCAGAGCCTTGGAAAGACAGAACCTAATGGAACTTCTTCACTGAGAGTTGCCCTTAACTATAGGGCCGCAGGCCCATCTGTGCTCTCTTCTGTTTCCTGGCCACGAAAATAGCTGTTTCTCTCTGCCACACTCCCACTGCAATGTGCTGCCTCACCCCAGGCTCAGAGCAATGGGGCCTAGTAACCATGGAATACAACCTCCAAAACTGAGTGCCAAATGATCTAACATAGACTGTCATACCACAGTGATGGAAAACTGATTAACAATGAAAGTATGAACTACCCAGTATCCACGGGACAGCTTTATCCTTATATAGCAGTCAGGTTCCATTTCTGGCAACTAAGAACCCTGGCACCAAGAAATGATTACTGTAATGAAAAGGGTACAAATACTGAGGACCTGGAAGGGCCAGGAGAGATGAGGGAGGAAGAAGTCAATAGATAATGGAGAATATAAGGTGCTGGGTCTTGGTGATGAGCTGGAAGATAAGGGGCAGAAAAAAATCAAGGACAATTTATAGTTTGTAGTTTGAAAGCCAAAAAGGTATAGAAGATAAGTTTTGTAGATAGCAAAGCAGAATGAGCTCAGTTCAGACCTACTGAGTCTACGAGTCTGTGGGACATTCAAAGTATGGTGTCTACCAGAAAGCTTTGTATACAAGTAGTTCTTATTAGGGCCTGGGCTAGAGGATTAGGTGACTGGAATGCAGAACCAGAAAAAGGAAGCAAAAAAACCCAGGAGGGGTAGTGTCATAGTCACCAACAAAGGACTTTAAGGTTACAGAGACCCTGGTCTCCTAGTGTCAGATGCAGCTAAGAAAGGTAAAAATATCAGAATAACAACAACAACGAAAAAGCAAATGCAGAATTACTGGTGATTTTGGCAAATGTGATTTTCATGAAATGGTGATGACAAATCCAGACTTCAGTTGGATGGCAATGGAAAAACAGGAAGCACGAAAAAGCACTATTTTTGTAAAGAATTCATTTTAAATGATAAGTAATGCCTAAAATTGGTTAAAGTGCTAAGAACTGACTTTATATTGAGGTCATTGATTCATTCTACCATACAGAGTGAGCCATAGGTCCTGCAGACATAGTGTTTCCTCCCAGGGCTTGCAGACTAGCAGAGAAGAGATATAAATTGGGGTGATGGATACAGAGGAAGGAGCAGGTGCTCTGAGAAGACTACTGGAATTATGGGGCAGGCAGAGGGTTCAGAAAAGCCTCTCCAAGGAGCTGGCTAAAGAAGGGGGCTGGGTGGAGATGGAAGACCAGGAAGTGTCAGTATCTTAGAATAAAGAGCTTCAGCTCACGTAAGTGCAGGAGAAAAGGCAGAAAAGACTTGTGGCCTACTGTTTGCAGAACCCCAAGCCAGCAGGAATGGCATTCTATAGTGGGTGACACCTACTCCAGACACCAAGAGGTAGATGTAGGTGATGGTAATCTTCCTGGCTGGGAACAAGAAACTGAGGGAGCAGTCTGGTAGCTGCTGTTGTCTTTGCAACATGGCAGGCCTGGTGAGGCATGAGAAAACTGCCAAGGTAGTAGGAGGAAGTGGCTGGTGGGCAGTGAGAAGAAAGGGAGCTCTCACACCTCAACCACTCAGTCTTTGTTCTTTTTCAAGTCATCACAGTAACCCCTTCTGACAACAGCTTTCTCAAGTTCTGGTACCAAAACTGTTAAGTGCAGAGCAAGAGTTTTGAATTTCTTAATGCTTATGTTGAAAAAGATCCCCATAGATATCAACTACCATTCATCTTTATCACATAACTAAGTAATCTACTCAACAGGAAGCAACTAAATGTCAAATATGTGACCATCAGCAATCTCCTCAGGAAGCGCTGTCCACTGGAAGTTGATGACATTTCAATGGCATTCCCCTTTTTCAATGGCTTTCCCCTTTTTAATGAAGTGGGCTTCTTTCATTTCTCTTGTTTTCCTACTCATTTTCTCTAGATACCTAAACTCATTCAAGTTTTTAATAAGACAAGCCTTGAGCATGGCTATGTTCCTCAGTTTAAGTCTTTAAGTACAATCACAGTATCTAAGTACAGTAAGCAGGAAAAATTGGATCATTTCTTTACAAGGTGGCTGCAGGCTGAGGACAGAGGTTAAAACACTCCTGGCCCAGAGTCAGGTACATGCTCAGTGATGGCAGCCTAACAATGTCCCATCATTTGCTTCTATATTCATGCATATACACAACTATGTTGGCCTCTAAGGACTTATAAACCTGATTTGATATTTTTTTCAGATTTATCCTCAAAGAAAGCATAGTAGTTTTTACTACAGTTCAGAATAATGACTTTAAAAAAATCTACCATAACTATAAATCAAACAAGGAGCTAGGGAGATAGCTCAGTTAGATAAGCGCTTCCCTGGCAAGCTCAAGGGCCTGAGTTCAAGCCCTGGATCCACGAAAAACAAAAACAAGAAAACCCCTATAAATCAAACATGCAGCATCTGAAGACTGTTTTTGCCAAATGCAGACATTGTGATGAACTAGTGGTGATTTCAGGATAAATGTGATAGATAAAACTGTTAGTGGGGGAACCCAAGGAATTATGGCAGATAAGGATTAATAGTGATAGAGAAGCTGACTGATACACCTATACAGCATGGCTTCTTAGACATCTGAGGGGTGAAAGGCAAAGGAAGAGTTCTACACAACAGGCAGTAACCACGCTTGTAGGAAGTGTCCATGATGTGCATGTGTGTTGTGTGCACATGCACAAACACACGCAATTCTTTCTTGACAGTAGTTATAATGTTTCCAACTCATCAACAAAATGATTATTTCCCAGAAACTTAGTTCTCCTTCCCATCTCGTAAGATGGCGGGTGAAAAAACTGAGAAGCTAGACACTAAAGAGAAGAAACCCGAAGCCAAGAAGGTTTCTGCCAGTGGTACTGGTGAAAAGGGTAATGTGAAAGCAAAAAAAAGTCTAAGAAGGGGCAGCCCCACTGCAGCCAAAATCCTGTCCTGGTTAGAGGAATTGGTAAATACTCCCGAGCTGCTATGTATTCCAGAAAGGCTTTGTATAAGAGAAAGTACACAGCTGCTAAATAAAAGGTTGAGAAGAAAAAGGAGAAAGTTCTTGCTACAATCACAAAACCAGTCAGTGGTGACAAGAATAGAAGTACCCGGGCAGTTAAGCTTTGAAAATGCCTAGATACTACCCTACTGAAGATGCTCTTGAGCCATGGCAAGAAACCCTCGAGTCAGCATGTGAGGAAACTTCAAGCTAACATCACTCCTGGCACCATCCTGATCATCCTCACTGGGCATCACAGAGGCAAGAGAGTGGTCCTGCTGAAGCAGTTGGCCAGTGGCTTGCTACTTGTGACTGGGCCTCTTAGCCTTAATCGTGTTCCTCTACGAAGAACACACCAGAAATTTGTCATTGCCACCTCTACAAAAAGTGATATCAGCAAAGTGAATATCCCCAAACACCTCACTGATGCTTACTTCAAGAAGAAGCCACAGAAACCCAGGCACCAGGAGGGCGAGATCTTGGAAACCAAGAAAGAAATACCAGATTTCAGAGCAGCACAAGGTAGATCAGAAAGCAGTGGACTCACAGATTTTAGCAAAAATGAAAGCTGTTCCTCAGCTCCAGGGCTACCTGTGATCCATTTTTGCTCTGACAAATGAAATCTATCCTCATAAATTAGTATTTTAAATTTCTTACTAAGAACCTAATTAAATAACTGATACATTTTTAAAAAAGATTATTTTCCATATTCAAACATTTTATCCTAATGGCTATCAATTTAAAATTGTAGCACCTCCTATTATTTTAAAAGAAACATTGTGGGATTTCTTCAAAAGACAGAACTAAGTCTATGCAAAGTTCGGACTGAACACATGGAGGGAAGCCGAGGAACAAACAAGTCCAGGGAGCCAGGACACTTCAGTTCTGGAAGCTTCCAAGCTTCCAACCATGGAATGCAGCAAAGAGGGAAGTCTGGGGATACTGCTAGCGGAATGTCTAACACATTCTTCATAAGCTTTTTTTTTTTTTTTTTTTTTTTTTCCACTTTCTTCCCACTGCTCCTTTCCCTAGAGAGGAAAACCATGCCTGGAGATAAATACTCACTTCAGTTCTACTTAATTCACACAAAACTTCACCAATGGGTTTCTCAGTCCAGTTACTATTTGCCTTTGAAAACATTTAACTTTAAAGAAAATGATGGTATGATTAAAAAGACATAAAAAGGAATCATGGGCACCTAGTTCCATGAGAACAGAGGCCCCTGAAAGGAAATCCCCCAAGCTACAGCTAGCTAGCTCAGACACAATGTCCTGACTGTCACTTTTCATTCACCCCTACTTAGTAACTACAACTTTTAAAAGAAAAAAAAAAAAAGACTCTTTCCTTCACATGGCATAACAAGGCAAAATCCAGTCCAAGCGACAAAATTGAGAAATGGCATTTGGCATTAGTAAGAAACAGAGGAGCCCAGTTTCAAGGGTTCCCCTTCACTGATGTCTACACTGGAGAAATGCTGGGGCCCTTCTTGCTCTTCAGGAGGCCAGGGCTGCTGTGATTGATTTGAAGTTTCCATTTCCCAAGAGGCTACTTGAAAAGGGTAACTTTACAATCTCTAACAGTCTCCCCGCTTACTAATTCTCCCCAACTACCCCTACTTACAAGAGGACTTTTGTATATATAAAGCTTAAGGGAACCAAGCATACAAACGCTCACACACAAATAAACTCCCCCAAACTAACGCCAGCACATAATTGTGTTTTCGTTGGAGCTTTTCCAGCCCATCACCCGTTCTCTATTCTGAGTAAGTGAAACTGCCTTTGCAGAGTTGGAAACAGACTCTCACAAGTTTCGAGATGCGCAAGGCCCCTCCTATCATTCAGCTCCCAACAAGATGAACTTACTGCTGAAACCCCAGCGAGGGGGAAAAGGCACGCCAGCCTATTTCCCAAATAAAGACCTCTGGCTTCCCCCCTCGCTCGGCTTTCCCTCCTAGCCGGAAACTCAAGTCGTTTCCAGCGTCTGAACCCACTTTCCTCGGGGGCCTGGGCTCTGGGCTTGTCAGGTCTGGCTTGCGGGCTGGGCAGACACACAAGTCCTGCTCTCGGGGTCCAGTACTTACTAGGGGAATCCACAAGGCAGCCGGGAGGTCTGGGTCGTTCAGTCCTGCCCTACCGCCAGGGAGGGGCGGAGGCCAGCACTCAGCACAGCACCTCGCAACAAAGTATGCAAAGTATGCGGAGAGAGCGACAGAGTATTGTGGGAGATCAACAAAGCATCCGGGGAAGACAAAGTTTGGGGTGCGGCACAAGGTATCGAGGGAGAGCTACAGAGCAGCGCGCTCCTCCACACCTCGTCTGGCTAGAGCCCACTGTCCCACTGCTCCACAGAGCCCGGTGGCCCGGAAAGAAGCCTAGCTCCTACCTTCCCGGGCGTCATCGTCGGAGCGCATGGCCACCGAGCGTGCTCACTCAGGAACTGAGACGCCCAAGATGCAAGGCGGCCGCTCTGGGGCAGGGACTGGGAGGAAATCCTGCAGGAGCCAGACGGTGCAGTGGCTGGAGTCCACCAGAGAGCGGAGGAGAGGGGAGTGGAAGTGGAAGGGAGGGGAGGGGAGAACAGAGCAGGGAGGAGCAGGGAGGAGCAGGGAGGGGCGGGGAGGGGCGGGGAGGGGCGGGACAGGCAAAGAACACCTAGGGAAGAACTGAAGCCCACAATTGAGGGATGAGGTGCTGTGGCACACACAAAAATGTATGCACCATAATCTTTTTAAGGCTAGTATATTTCGATGCCAGTTTGGCTTTTCTGTCTTGGGGTTTTATATGCCTAAAATTATGAATTGTAAAGCTATTAATAAGGTTTTTAGGGTTTTGGAGGGAAGTAAAGTAGATACCTCCTATGGTTGGGAGACCCTTTACAAGACACAGTCTCACCAGTCCAGAGCAGGAACTGGGCAGGAAACCCGGTGTCTCTGTACCCCCAGAGCTCAAAGCCCTCACAGCTTCCAGATGCCCCCACTACATCCCATCACACCTGCTCAAACTGTAGCTAGCTAGGTGCACACACACATTGCCTCTGGCCCTTTAGAGAAATGCTGATGGAACAAACAGGCTGGAGCCAAGGGACCAGAGGCCAGTTCTGCCCCAGTGTCAGCCCATGTGCTCTTCACAGGTGCTGAGAATCAGGTTTTCCTTTCCCAGAAGTGCAGAAAAGAGCTGCCCCCAGCAAACCTGTGTTAGGGAGGTATTTTGCAGAGCCCTGTTTTTTACCAGCCTTAGGCAAAAGGCAAATAGGACATCTGAAAGAGCCACCTGGAAATTGTGAGAAAAAGTATATTCTTTAATACAAGTATTTTCCAGCTCATTTCCTTTTCCTCATTTTATATGAGGGAGGACACATCGGAGCACTCAGTAAAAACTATGAAAGATCTGCATTTAAGGAGCTTGGATTTATGTTTAGTTCTGCTATTTATTATTTATAGGGCTGAGGAGATGGCTCAGAGGAATAAGCACTTCTCTGGCAAGCATTAAGGGCCTGAGTTCAATCCCCGGTTGAAAAAAAATAT
>NW_004524700.1:7379073-7381993 GCF_000260255.1 Octodon degus | reverse complement strand
CTGCCTGACAATTTCAAGGACCCAGGTTCAATCCCCAGTACTGCATGCCATGCTAGCCTGACACTGTGCCAGCCAGTGAAACCAGACATGGTGGCTCATGCCTACAATACCAGCACTGGGATGGCTGAGATGGAAGGATCACTATGAGTCTGAGCTGTGTAGCGAGACCCTGTACCAAATAAATATATGTCTTTCAAAAAATTATTTAACCTCTGGGCCTACCTTTCTTCAACTATAAAATAAGAATAAAAATAGCAGTATTTACTTTTCAGATTTTATGTCTAAGCATAAAATGACTCGAAAACTTTAAGTACTAAGTAGACTATTACCTTAGGTTTAAACACAAGAGTGTTTATACTATTCACAAACAGAGGAAGTGAATATAAATATTAATATAAAGGACTAGATATTAAACCACTTCCTATTGGTGATTCTTTTATTTTAAAGAGAAAAAAACAACAAAATAACAATAAAGACAAAATCAAAACACAAAAACAATAAAAATGATACAGAACTTCAAAACAAAATGATAGGAAATTAACTATGGTTGTTATATTATATATTATCTTCAAAGCAGTTATTTAGATTACCAGATATAAGAACACAAAATTGGTCAAACAAACATTAACTGTTCCTTTCAATAAATCAATAAAAAATAGTAGTATAATACATACCTAAGGCCCTAAGAATTTTACCTCAATCTCACTGAAAGGGCAAGAGAAAGAGAAGACAGTATAGCCAGCTGGAAAAAGAAGACAAAAAACAGAAGTGTTACGGAGTCTCCCAGAAACCGATCTCGCTGTCCAAAGGATGACAGTCTGCACCTTCCAAAAGTCAGTTAATTCTGGTCTCTGTTAGGCATCGATCTAACCCTGCCTTAAAGCAGAGCTTCTCCACCAGTCACTCACAGCCTTTCCTGTCCCATGCCAGGTATCCTGCAGTCCCTTCCTCTGGCTATGCCATCTGTCCTCGCCTTTCCCTGTCAAGCCCCCAGATGTCCACAGATGTCCACTCTGAGCATTCTCATCCAGGTTATGTGCTACACAGCTAGGGCAGCTTCCCCTGATTTGTAACTGGGGTACAGCAATATTTTTTCAAGTTGATAGTGATGATAATGACTACTGAAATCCAGATACTCAAAATGCCACACCTAATCCGCCCCAAACAGAATTATTTTTACTATCTTCTTTCAGAAAGTGTTCCAGGGCCAGGGAAATAGGTCAACAGACTAAGCACCTGCCTGGTAAGCACATGGTCCTGAGTTCAATCCCCAGTACTTCAAACAAACAAACCAACCTGTGCCGGACAGCAGAGGTCAGGGCCGGGGAGATGGCACATGGCTCAGTACAATAAGCACTTCCCTGGCAAGCACAAGGGTCTGAGTTCGATCCCCGGTTCCACAAAAAAAAAAAAAAGTATTTATTAAATGTTGGACTTTTGCAAGTCCAACTGCTCAAAAACCACATAAGATGTGTTAAAGTACATGTTCTTAAGGTCCTACTTGTTTTTACCCTGGTTCACAAAAAGGCTTTGGCCCAGCTCAGCCCAGCCAAGGAGAACAACTGATGATCAAGCAACACCAAAACAGCCTTGTAATTCAATTTCAGGTCATGTTAACAGTTTGGCTGATCTTTGAACATTCATCATGATCTTCAGGAAACCTTGAGTTTTTTTTTTTTTAAGGTTTTATAGTTTATTAAATCCTCTCGTGAAAAAAGTTGCAGGCACTGCAGAATCTCTACTCCTTCTGCTGTTCTCCAGTCTCCAGCTCACTTTTTGCCAGCACCAACGTTAGCCTTTGCAGTGCCCCTGACTTCCTTCTTTCTGTTCTTGTGTTTCTTCTGCTGCTTCCTTGAGGTCTTTTTCTTCTCATACAGGCCGTGCCTTCCAAGTCTATGTTTGGGCTCATTTTTCTTCACATAATCCAGGAAATCATAAATCATGCCAAAACCAGTTGTCCTGCCACCACCAAAATGGGTTCTGAATCCAAACACAAAAATGACATCTGGTGTGTTCTTGTACATTTTGGCAAGTTTTTACCATACTTCTGTCTTAGGTGGTACTACTTTCCCACGGTGAAGGACATCAATGACCATTTGTTTCCTTTGAAGAAGTCGGTTGGTCATGAACTTATGAGTTCAGATAGTTACTGTGTCATTCACAATGGTAAGGGATCCTCCAACAGTCAGGGAGGAAAAGAATGAGAAATTTCTTTTATATCTAAATGCAATCAAGCAGTCACCTTGGGGAAGTGTCTTCGTCTAGTTTAAGAACAATGAAAGCTCAGCTTATTTTAAAAGACTGTATGATAAGGATGCTGCTCCTTGGTTGCCTGTATGACCTCAAAGCCATCTGCCCTGGGTAACTCACCGCTCCATAGTCCTAACTTGCCAAACAGTAATAAAAGACAGCCAATTATCTATGACTACCCTGGTCTTTAGATTTTTTTTAAACTAGGCTTTTATTCAAAAGGGATTAATCTTTAGTCCCAGTGAATAACCCAGTACATCACAGTGATCTGTGAACCTCGTGTAGGTGAGAAACCTGTTCATTCTTGACAGTGTAGGAAAAACTCCAATATCCCCTAGTGTGGCAATATGTCTAGAAATCACCTCAATATCTATTATAAAACATGTGATACAAATAGAAACTAACATCACCTCAATATCTATTATAAAACATGTGATACAAATAGAAACTAACTTAACAGCTCTGAGATACTGAGACAAGAAAATCTACAGTTTAACCCCTGCCTGGGCAACTTAGAGATTTAAGAAAGCACATGGGCAGACAAGCACAGTAGCTCAGTGCAAAGGCCGTGAGTTCAATCCCTAATACCCTAGGATAGGAGTGAAGAGGCACTTCTTACCTAATAACAAATAACATTTAAATGTGATGCTGAAATCATAATATATTATAT
>NW_004524700.1:7375042-7378938 GCF_000260255.1 Octodon degus | reverse complement strand
CACTCTTACTTGGAGCTTCCTAGTATAATTTTGGCCACAGACCAAATGAACTCAACCTTAAACATCACATTGGTTTTAAGAAAGGCTTATTACAAACACCACCTCAACTGATCTTATCAAAGAACAAGTGAAAAAAACATTACTCTTAAATAAATCTGTTTTTAAAAAGAAAATTTCTGGACTTTTGGACTTTTTGCTTCCAGCAGCCCAGATATGCGCTGAGAAAAGGGAAGATCAGCTAGTTATGAAACACAGATGAGAACAGCAGCAGAGTGAGGAAGAGAAGATACCCTTATTCTGGAGCATCACATACTCAGCTCAAATGCAGGGATGTGGCTCATTCTCTGCAAAAATACTAACCATGTCGGGAAACTAGCTTTGTGCCTATGGCTGCTAGTGCCTAAGAGCCTCAGATCATTTCACGAATGTTTTATTTCTACCCTGTTGGCATGAGGCTAAATAAAAACATTCAAAACTTCAGGTTACAAAAGTTGTTTAGTTAGTATAAAAAGTGGCCTCCGGGGGCCGGCAAGATAGCTTAGCAGTCCTAAGTGTCTATTTAGGCAAGCGTAGACAGGCACAGGGGACTGTGATTCAATCCCTGGCACCACATGCCGTGTCAGCCCCCACCCTCAGGGTGGGCTAAGCTGCCCCCCCCCCAAAAAAAAGTGGCCTCCTGTTAGGCTTTGAGGCTTTCTTCAGTTTTTCTTCTATTATTTATGTCTTCAAAGACTTCTGTAAAGTTGGTTTATTCTCTCTCCACATAGTAGGAAAGATCTGTGTTCTTAGGCTCACCTGGTTGGGACTGCAGGATCCACATGCTACCGCTCAACTTCAGATCCTTTTATAGTATATTTAACCATAAGCACAGGGGGCCCAGTGAGTCTCTCCACAAGCCCTCTTGATGCGGTAACCTGTCACTCCTTGCTTTGAGAACATTTAGCAGGAATGTAACTGACACCACAATGCAGTCTTCTCTTAAACAGTTTTCTGTTTTCCTCTAAAAATGTGCAAGTCTTTAAACCTCCTGGCACTTATGTTTGCACATTTTAAAAATAAGGATGATGACACTTACTTAACAGGACAGCTACAATGATAAAAAGTGCCAAGTCTGTAATCAGTCCTAGCACAAGCCGAGGCCTAGAAACCACCCTATTGGCCATCTACCCTAATCCTCTACTTGGTTCAGGAAGCAGTCTCTACAGGGCCTCCAGACCCTTAGCTCCCTCTGGTGGTAGACACATCTTCCTGTAATGTGTCTGGGGCAGCCCCATTCCTTACTGACAATTGGAAAGTTCCTCTTCATACTGACCTGAAATTCAAGTTTTCAGTGCAGTGATTGTCAAATTATTTCCACTCTAATCACTGCCTTTAACTCTTTGTGGCAAGGGAATAATTTTGTGATGAAATAAACATGGGTTTTTAAACTGAAAAAAAAATTAAAAAATAAACTGAATTTTCTTTTTCAGCATCCTTTTTATAGACCTTGTGTGCTGGCAGGTTGGTCACATGACATGAGACAGTTATGCACTTTCCAGTACTGGCTATGAGTCTGCCACTGATTACTGTGAAGCATTCACAAGCGAATGCTTGCCTGAGATGGGCCAGTGATCATCTCCTCCTTCTTCAATGAGTACGGGGGGGGCGGGGGGGGCGGGGGGGATGACACCATGATTGAGCAATGGCCCCTCCTTGATCATATCTGAGCAATAAAGAGCTTTATTCAGGCTTCTGAACAAAATTTGAAATCCACAAAAACAAAAAGTAGTTGTCCTGGTTTGGGGTTTTTGCAAGGGAAACAATATACAGGACACATTTTGTAAGATTATTTTATAATGAATCATCCAAAGAATCATATACAAAGAGTGCAGGAAATCTGTTTACACACTAAAGACCAAAGAATCCAGCTGAGGGCCTGAATCCTAATATCATGTATGAGTCCAGCTGAAAAACATAGAGCCCAGAACAATGACTCTGACAAGTCCAATTGGAGGCCTAGAGCCCACAACATCTCACAAAGGCCAGATTCACAGATCTGTGCTGGGAAGGCCCAAAGGTCAGTAGTGGAAGCTAGAAAGTCTATGCCAGTGGGATGCAGGATCTGTGCTAGCAAGCTGAAGGATCTGCACTAGAGCTAGGAATCAATGCTAAAGGTAAGGCACACCAGTGCTCCCCTAAAAGTACCAAAGCCATCCTCAGCAACAGTGAGGTCTCAAGCTCCTCCACAAATAAGGAAAGCTGAGCTCCCATTAGTAAAGCCAACACAAGTTTCTTCAGGAGACTGAGCAATATACCATTTTCCCTTCTGGAGCCAGGAAGCAATGCTCAAGATGAAGACCAGAGATTCCCCAAAATGAACCGCAACCATTCTCAGTGACAAGGAAAGTCTCAAGCTCCTCCAGTGAAAAGAACAACCAAGTTCATTATGAAAGCCAGCATGACAAGATCCTCCAGCAGAATAACCCAACAGAGCCATCAGCTTCAACAGCTTCTCCAAAGAGCTTCCCTAAAAGCCTCTCGACAGTTTCTCCAGTTTCTGCCTCTTATGCTGCTGGCAACAACCCTCAGGTGAGCCTCCCACACCCAGCACCACACTAGTTCAACTCAGCTGGGTGTAACAAGTTCACCACCAGTTAACAATCCACTGCAGTAATGCTCCTCAGTCTGAGAAGTGTTTGAAAGTACAATGCAACCCACTTGCAGCTATCATAGTTTGATTTTTATGTTAAGTTTCTGACTTAACATAAGCTAACAGTGTGCCACAGGGCCACCTTTAAGGGACAGAAAAGGCTGTCAGGAAAATTACAGAACTGGGCTTACTGGGGGTGGATGGCCAGGGCTAAGGCTCAACCCACCCCTCAAACCCATTAGGTGGTGAAAAGGGGAACCAAAGCAGAACTTAGCCAAACGGTTTCATATCAAGAGGAAGCTATCTTTGCAGGTAGCACCAAGGCATGGATCAGAAGTTTTTCCACTTGACAGATGAGACTACAAAACCTGAGTTTATTCAGACTATTCTTAAAGAGGAGCTACAGAAATATATACTAGTTATAATTCACAAAATTGTACATATCATCAAATGCCTACATTTTCTGAGAAACCATTAACCTGAGCAGTATCTGCTTACCTAACAAAAGGTAATATTAAATCCATCATTTTCCTGGCAGAAACTGAAGAAACCTAAAAATCCCTTATTTCAATCTGAAAACTATTCTAGTAGATTTTGTCACTGCTGAATTTAGCAAAGCCCCATCATAAACCATTTAAATTTCTATTATGTTCAACCCAGTCAAACCAGAAATAAAAATTAAATGTGCATTAGCCACCATTTCACTTGATTTTATGCTTAAAAATAGTACAATACAGAGCTGGATTTCTTGTCTCCTGAACCCCTTACTCTGGTCTCTATATGGCTTCTTAAACTGTCAACTTCTCATACTTTACAGAGGAATGTCGTGTTTTAGGCTGGCTGGCTTCCTTCCTTTCCTTTTCCCTTCCCCTTCCCCTTTCTTTCTCCCTCCTACCCTTCCCTCCTTCCTTCCTTCCTTCCTTCCTTCCTTCCTTCCTTCCTTCCTTCCTTTCTTCTTTATATTTCTCTTTTTTTTAAGAGAAAAAGTTGTTCTTGCTGTACAAATTTTTAAAAACCAAAATGCCTGTAAGAAATGTGAAGAGCAGTTGAGGGGAGGGTGCCCCAACTTCATAGGGGAAGTTAGGTCAACTAAATAAACTCTATTGCCCCATCCAAGAATATTTCTTTTTGGGGCCAGCGAGACAGCTCAATGGACTAAAGCACCTGCTTAGGCAAGCTTAGGCAGGGACAAGGGACTGTGGTTCAATCCCTGGCATCACATGCAGTACCAGCCCTGCCCTCAGGGAAGGCTAAGCTCATTAATATA
>NW_004524700.1:7366699-7374942 GCF_000260255.1 Octodon degus | reverse complement strand
CTCAAGCCTTGATTGTTTATGATGAGAACATCAAATCCTGTCTTCTAGTTATTTTGAGCTATCTATCGTCATATAGCAAAACCACTCTAAGGACAAGCCAACTACATCATCTGCCCCCAAAGAAACAGCAACCTATTCTGGGGCTAGAGGAAACACTGTACCATAAGGGTAACACTTGATGGAAGGTGGACATCAGCCTCCAACAGAGCAAATTACTAAGAGGTGTTCAAAAACACTATCAACTTCACACCATTTTCACTTTACATGCGACACTTCTACACTTTTAACCAGACTGGAACCTTAGAGTCTCCTAAGTTTCAGTGACGTGGTCTCTATAAGTCACTAAAACATTTGTGATTTTAGCTCTCAGATACTGTTTTTGTCTGCCAGTGTACCTCAGAATTCACAAAGGTGAATTCTACAGCCTATTTAAAATTTTTGAGATTACCAGTGTTCAACATCTCTAAGACACTGCATGAGCTATTTGCTCAAGCTAATTCACAGTTTAGTATTAGATTGTACTGTTTTTCTTGCAATGACATGATTTCTTTCTAAAGGTAGACTGTTAGGACAATGAGCAAGTAAAACTGGAAATTAGGGTAGCAGGATCCAATGTGATTCCAAGGTTTGAGAAACTGAGGGGGCCATCCATAAATCTATTGCTTCCCATTACAAATTTACCTTTTATCATCTGCTATTAGAAAAGGGAACTTTGAATATCCTTTATTTTGCCAGTTTTATCAGTGGAAGGCACTGCAATGATTTTACAGCAAGACATTTCCACCTGTTTGTGGCTCTTGCTGTGTGCTCCTGCAAGCTCCACTGGCTCGTCCAGCACCCAGGGACTGTGCATGCCCTTTCAGTTCCTGGCTCCCACAGCACATGCTTGGCAGCACCACCAGCCTTGAGCAGCTTCTTCTAGGCCCCTCTCTGACAGTTTGTGGCAGAATGCCTCCAGCACAAAACCTCCCTGTAAGAAGTTTTGCTCAGTGTCATAGAGGCTGGATCTCCAGCCAGTTCTGCCACACCACACTACAGTGACTTCTCTGTCACCAAGGGATCCATGGCCAGCCACCAAAGTGCACCGAAGTCTGGAGTAGAGGGATGCTTGGATGGGCAGTGTGCTCCTTATGTGCACTATTTGTCTATGCTCCAGAGGAACACTGGTCAGTCCCCATTTAGCTAATAGTCCCTTCCTTAATACTTTATTTTCTTTTTAATTATGATTTATTTTTAAATTGGGGTAAAATACACATAAAATTTGCTGTCTTAACCATTTCAGTTGCATTAAGTCCACTCACATTTTGTCCAGCTATCGCTGCCATCCACCCACGGAAATTATTTTTTGTTTTGCAAAACTTTTTAGTGAGTTCCTTTCTATCTCTAAGAATCTGACTACCATAGTCACCCCAGATAAATGGAATTATACAACATTTGTATTTTTGTGACTGGATTATTTCACTTAGCACATATAATATCATCAAGAATGATCCATATTAAAATGTATCATGATTTCCTTTTTTAAAAGGCTGAATGCTATTCTGTTTTATTTATAGATCATTTTTTTAATCCATTCACTCACAGATGGACACTGGGTTGCTTCCAGTTTGGGAAACTGTGAAGAATGGCGCTATGAACGTAAGTGCAGAAATATCTCCTGAGACCCTTTCAATTATTTTAGCTACATATCTAGAAGTGGAACTGCTAGATTACATGGTAACGTTTAATTTTTTTGAGGAACTATAATAGCATTTAACATTTATTTAAGTTTTCTTGTTCACCTTCTAGTCCTTACTTCTCAAAGGCCTTATGCTAAAGCATTTCAAATATGACAAGAGATTCAGAAAATACTATTTCCTTCCTATTATTTCTTAAAAGTTTCATTATCCATTATCTTAGTATTTCTTTGTTTTAAACTTTCTTCTTCAAATGCCCGAGTAGATGGCCTCCTGATTATACTCTGATACATACATAGGGGGCTTAAGAAGTACACACATTCTATTAGTAAATAACCAAGTCTTACTATCTTTCAATTCATGTGTTATTATTTCACAGGACCACAAATTTGTTTTGCACTAATGCTGTTGTTTGGACCTACACACTTGATTCCTTTCATCCTATAAATGAAAAGAAGAAGACACTAAGTGAAGGACACTGTGAACTAGAGCTTTGGGCCCCTGTGCTCCAGCTGGCCTGAGCGGCTCCTGAGGCTCCAGGACTGAGGAGCACCCTTATCTCTGACAGCACAGACCCCTGATGCCACCTCCAATAAAGCATATTGGCTTTGTTTATAAACAACATTAAATCTCTTCTCACATAAGCAAGGGTGGCTTCTGCCTTATGATTGCTACTCACTTATGCTGCTCTATGTCCCCTTATTTCTAATTTCACTAAATCACACAGTCAAAATATTTCCTGAATAGCCCATTTTCACCTCCATTCATGTATCAATCAGTTATGTCATCATCTCTGGCTGTTCTTATCTAAGATTTTAAACTGGTATCTCTTAAGACCATGGGTTGATAATTTCAATGTCCACCAAGGCCAGTATATACTTACTCATAGCTGTCACAACTACAGGCTGCCACAGACCCTGATCCATGAAGACGGCACAGACAGGACAAGCTGTGGGCAAGACCATTCCCAGGGCACCAGCTGACATACCAGCTTTACTCTCCAAAAACAAACAACAGGAGTGCAAGGAGCACAAAAGATGTTATGAAGGGTACATTCATGGGTCTGTACCTATACACTCATAGATATGAGTGGAGTAAAAAGTATCATTTAGAAATGTTTGACACTCATTTTCACTAATTGGAAATGACTTCCAAGAAACCTTAAGGATGGGACTGGGTAGATAGCTTAGCAGCCTAAGCACCTGCCTGACAAGTAAGTGCAAGGACTCAAGTTCAATCCGCAATACTGCATGCCATGCAAGCCCTGGAACCCTGGGTGCACCATGCTAACCCAAAACCTGACATTATGGCACACACCTGTAATCCTAGCACTGGTGAGGCTGAGACAAGAGGATCACTATGAGTCTGAACTGTAGTGAGACCCTGTATCAAAAGAATAAAAATTAAAATTAAAAAAAGAAACCTAAGGATAAATCATGACACCTTGTGCAGCCACAATGAAGGCAGCTGTAACCAACCCAATGTCTGCTGTGTAACAGCAGAGGTTTTCTGGCCCCTCAAGGTCTACTCAGGTACATCTCCTCTATGAAGCCTATTGAAGGCTGTAAGGAGCTACCATCCTTAATTCTATTATCCTTGATGATGTTGATGTCAGTTGTCTTCAGAGACAGATTTCTAAGTTATACTAGTTAAAATATAAGATTATGTCTTGTGTTTGTTTTTTCTCTTTTTATAGAGTATATAAACACATGATGGATTCTTTGAAGGCATTATATAACAAATGAGTAATCATGTCATGATACTGAATAATGACAATATATAAGAATAAATTTAATTTTTTATTCAAAAAAGTACATGCTATCTTCAAAGAAGGAAAATAAGAAGGAGCATTTGCACTGCACTGGAGAACTGAGGCTAGTAATTGGCAAGCATCTATAAATCTAACAAATGCCCCCAAAAATCTGTCAGAAAAGAAGCCAAGAAGAAAATCATCCTGACAGCTGTAAACCTCCTGTTTTACAGCAATCACAGAATGGATGCACGCCCTTCAGCACCCTCACATGCAGAGTGCCGAGCAGATACAAACCTCCCCAGGAGACGCTCACCGGACTCCAGACTTCAACACATGGACTGCACCTTTCTTTCTAGAGGCAATGCTACCTGCCACCCATCTAATGCACTGCAGCAGTCCTAAAGACCATTAATAAGATGGACTGAATAAAACTCCTTGATTGAATTTCCAGGGCCAGCAAGATATATGCCACAGCTGCCCATTTTAAAAGAGCAGTAACCTCACTAACCTCAGACTGGAAACTTTGTTTCCTTTAAATTAAGAACTAACATCCGGCACTGAGCCAGTTGAATGTACATACTAATAAATCCCAGATGAGAATTCCAGACACCTCTTTACTCAAGACATGAATTTCTTCCAAGTGATAAACACACTAGTAAGCAAGGCTCCTCGGAGCAAACTGCTTTTTACAGTGTTTTTATTTACGACATGCTATAAAGCCAGTTTGGGATTCATCATTGGACACTGATTAATTGTGCCATGTTTTCTAAATAGATGAAGTCAGTCTTGAATGTGAAAAGGAAAAAAAGAAAAAAGAATGTGAAAAGGTAGTGCCTTTAAAAAGGTGAATTCATGGGAGTAGAGACTAAAAGAGTGGTCATCAGAAGCCAAGAAGGTGAAAGAAAGGGGGATACAGGATGGGTGGACAGTGGGTACCAAAACCCAGTCAGATGGAAGGAATAAGGCCTAGAGTTCTACTGCACATGCAGATGACCACAATTCACAAATTACTGAAGAACTAGAAAAGCTCAAGGCTTCCCAACACAAAGAAATGATAAATGCCTAAAGAGCTGGAGGTGAGGGGCTGGTGAGATGGCTCAGTGGTCTAAAGCACCTACTTAGAACAAACTAAAAGCACAGCGACCAAGCACAGGGACCACGGTTCAATCCCTCAGCACCACATGCCAGCCAGCGCCGCCCCCTGGTGGGCTGAGCTGCCCCCCCTCACACAAATAAATAAAATTAAAAAAAAAAAAAAAAGACCTGGAGGTGACAGGTACTCTGATTTGATCACTATACATTATATAAATGTGTCTATTTATCTCATTGTATTCCACAAACAGAAATATATTATGATTTTTTAAATTATTTTGTAAAATGATAGTAATAATGTAAATAAAAAAGGGTACACTCCAAGCCCCCACCCCCCTGTGTCCTGGGGCTGTTGGTGTGGCTGCTCTGACAGAAGGTAGGGGGCACAGCACAAGGTGTGACCCCTGAGGTGCCTACAAGGCTATGGGCCCCAAGCTATCCTCATCAGTGCAGGAAGTATTCTGAACAGAGAGGTGGCACTTAGGATTAACTCTGTCCTATGTTCTGTTCCACCATCAGCTCCTTTTAAAAATACAAGCACACACACACACACACACACACACACACACACACACACACACAAAAGAACTAGCACTCCTTGAAGGAAAAGCTAGTGAGTGACTAACACTGAACAGAAAATGAATTTGCTGGTTTTTTTCCAGTACAGGGAGGGTGACAGGCCATCTGGGTGGGGAAGCAGAAATGTCGAGTGTGGGTGGGAAAAGAATGAACATGTGTCTACTCCCAACACTGCTGTAGTCGCTAACCCACCCCTTCCCAACACACAGGAAGACAAAGCAGAGGGACTGTATTCAGGAGACAACCTACAAAGCAGAAGTGGGACTTTCAAAAGCTTAAAGTTCCTTATCTTCAGTGATGCAAAGTTTTCAAATGTAAAATACTCAGAACTGTTTTGGGTGAAATTTTCATCTCCACTTCTCTAAATTGATTCAACCTCCAAAAGAAAAAAATGTTTTCAGGAAGATATAAATTTCTTTAAAGGTATTTCTGATCTACGGGTGGAAATTATATTGGATCCTTATCACCAGGATAGCCAGTCTTTTAATCTAAGGTAAGAGCTGACATCAGTTATAAAAGTAAAACAATAAAGGGCTTGCAAAGCCATCAATTGCTGGACACCATTTCAGTATCAGTGACATCAAGCAAGCAGCAATTATAGTTAAAGTCAGTTTGTTTACAGTGCAAGAATTACAAACTGCTCACCATTAGGACTGGGTCCAGCTCATGGTGGCATTTTCTTTGGCCAGGTAAATCTTGTTTTTCACCTAAATATCAATGGCTTTAAAGGGGACCAGTTCCAAGTTTTCCTCAAACCTCACAACTCCCAACTGTTTATTATATAGAGTACTAATTGTACCTTCTTACTACTTTCCTGGTTTCTGTAGGCATTTGAGTGTGAGACCAATGGTTTATACAGACTTACATTCAAAACAAACAAGCAACTTCTTGTATAACAGCATTCTGATCAGACTCCTAACAAAACAGGAGCACAAAACCAGTCAGGCTTGCTAATCACTGGATAAAGTAGAACCATGGTTTGAAAACCATTTTTTAACACAGAACCTGTTGCAAGTCACTGCCTGATCTGGCCTCACACAGATGACTACCACACTCCTTGACATCTGGATGTCTGGGGACATGAGCTGGGCAGCCAACATTCAACTCTGGTTTGACAAAGGCTGCAACCCTTCTGTTTAGTGAACTGTACCAACAGGCGCCCTGTCTGTGGTATCCAAGTGACACGGACAGTTCATAGCCCACAGTCAGCCATGCAAACCACATGGGAGCTATTTAAGCCATCTGTGCCATGCAATACAGAGGCAGTGTCACCACCCATTCATATGGGTTAACATGAGGACACAAAACCCCATCTCATGACTCTTCCCAGCACACCTGCCATAAGATCCAAGAATCAAAAAGCTAGCACTCAAAGGAAGTGTCTTACTCCATTTAAGTTGTCTCATTCCATTTCCTTATTCCTCAAACTTGTTCACAAATGAGAAAATGGGCCCAACATGTTGAAATGGCATATTCAAAGGCTCACTCAATCTCTATGACTGTGATTGTGGCCTCAGGAACTAAGGGCTCCTCTCTGCAGACAGCCTTGCCCTGGGTCACAGCACCCCTGAAGTCTGGCCCAACATTCCTGGATTAGGCTTCTAGGATTTAAAAGTATGGCTCTGCTGACTTCAGTTCTTGTTGGGGTTTGGGTCAAAGCCTACTGGTAATAAAGGTTCCCCGCTGGACTGGCCCCCACATAACCATTTCCCTCATGGATGTGGCCAGGAACACTGCCTGGCTAAAGACTGAGCTCTAAAGTTCAGACCTGACACATCAGATGTAAATTCATCCACAGGATAAACCGCTACCTCTTCTGCTCCAGCCCACCCACCACAAAGCAGCTTTCCCTGCATGTCTATGCATTTCCTCTCCTACTCCCTGTCTGATTGGTGCTCTGGCAGCACTCATCCAGACCAAATTAAATAACACTCTCTAGGACTGCTCGTTTTGTTTTATTTCTGTGGAATTTCAAAAGTTGTACATTATTGACATCCCAGTTATTTCAGATAAAATAATTGGTTAAACACAGTGATTAAGTGCTTATCTTTAAAACTACAGACTACTCTCTGAAGAAATATATGGTCTTTTATGGTTTTTAAAAATTATACTGGATTTCAGTGTTTAACGGTGACATATAATAGGTTGAAGATGTGTAATTAATTTTTCTCCAATTCTAACTGTTTAATGCTTACCAGACACATGTAAGTAGCCTGGCAGTGTGTTACTGACTTTTTAAATCTCCCTTTGGGATCTAGTGCTGCTGTGCTTCATGAAGTCAGTGTCCATACTCTCCCTAATTACATCTGACATTTGTCTCAGGGTACTGACAATCCAATTTACAGAGCCCCACTCACTATACACACCATCAACAGTGAGTGAGGAAGAAGAAATTCGGTGAAAAAATACCCAAAGCGGAGGCCTGTGTTAGAAATCACAGCTGAGTCAGTTTCACTACTGTCTATCCCTTTCTGGGGAACAGCCCTACCCATTTTAATTTATTTGGAGTAATACCAGAGCCCTTGGCCATAGAGTAACTGGTTTGGGCAATCCAAGCCTCTACCAATCACCATAACAGGTACCACAGGGAAGACACTGGTCCTTGAGACATCAGAAATTTGGTAGGGGCTTCTGGAAAAAGCCACTCTCTCCTGCTGCAGGAGCCTCCTAACATGAAAGAAGCCAGCTCAGGATGATGCTGGGCCACATGAAGCAGGATGGAGAGGAAATGGGTTCTTCACACCACTCACCTGCTAAGTCAAGCGTCATCCTAACTAATAAGCTAATAAAACACTCTCTGGCACATGAGCCACTCTAAACTGAGCTTTTCCTTTCTTGCACAGTAAGAGCCATCACTGGTGCATTATTTGGGACACAGAAGGGGAAAATAACACCTAAAGATTTCCAATCTTGCTGTCAGCTTTTCTACCTTCCCAACCCCAAAGGGCAGGGGGGAAGGACCTAAATGTATGCAGTGGACCAACTTTCACCCCACTTCTTCCAGCTTCCTGCCTAAAAAGCTTCAGGGAACAACCTAAACAGCCCCTTCTCCAACAGGCTGAGCTGTAGTGGAGTCTCACTCCAGGCATGGTGACTAAGAAAACTTGTTGACAGGGGCTGGTGAGATGGCTCAGTGGTCTAAA
>NW_004524700.1:7346632-7365332 GCF_000260255.1 Octodon degus | reverse complement strand
AAATGGTCCTTCATTTGTATCCCCTTTTTTTTGTTTAGTTTTGTCAGAGATGGGTATTCCATTGTCATTTAAATATTGTAGGTGCATGAATTCAGCAAAATAACCCAATATACTCCACTAGTCCATAATAGTATTGGGTTATCCGCAGGACTGGTAATGTCACAAATTGTTGACTTGAGCCTTTTACAGCTCAGTATATTACTATGGCTTTACTTTTTATACATCATTTTTATACTTTTCTGTTGGATAGTTAAGACCAAGATAAAACAAGACCTATATAACAAGAAATGTAACTTTTGTATATGACAAGGTCAGTCAAATCCCCTCGGATTTATCCTGAAACCCTGTACAGCAGTTTCTAGATCCTTTGTCAGTGTCAACATGTAGATGAGTTACAGCCGTTGCTTGACCAATTTGCTCTCTGTGAAAGTGTTTTCTCTCCATGGGACTCTCATTAGGCACACTCTACATCATCAGTCACTTTCCTCTGTGGCCCCATAATCTCCTTGATCAGAAAATTTGGGACATCCCCGAGTTACAGGACATTACAGTACAGGTTCTCTTATGTCCTAAGTCCTCACTGACATTGAAGGGCTAGGGCCAAAATGTCAGCTGTCCTTGCAACTCTTCTTTTTACTAATTTTTGGTCTGCAAACTTAAGTTGTTGACCCCCCCCAAAAGAGAAGCTTAATGATATTATTACCCTATAACATAGACAGCTGAGCTTAACCTCATTGTCTGAATATCGAACATTTTAGACATAACATAGAACAGGTTATTTTTCCATTAAGTATTGATATGTTAAACTTTAAATCCCTACAGAATGTGAAGAAAAATAAAAATATTTTTAAAAATAGGAATAAAAATTACATATTTTTACACAGAAATTTAGAAATCTAACCATATACAACATTGTAGCAGGACAGTTTTGTGACTTTTTCCTTGTCTCTTATTTTCATTCCTTACCCTTTTTTAAAAAACAAACATTTATTTGAGAGACAGTATAGCAGTAATTGATATGACATTAGAAGCAATATGTATTTAGAACACCAGAACAACAAGGATTCCAAGCATGGCCCTAATATTACACGTTGCTATCTTCAGTGCAGTTGCTTAGTTCATAGGTATCAGCATATATAGTTAATCAGGGTGAGAATCCTACCAATTAACTGCTAGCTTCAAAAACCTGAAGATTCTCAGGATCACTGCCTCAACCATCTTGTGCATATATATGCATGGTTTTGCCCCTGTAATGTTTCCTAGCTTTTCCCCTCACCCTCTCTTCATTCTCTAATCCTCAAGTTCTCGCTTTCCCTTTAATTGTGTTACACCTTTCTATTTTTATTTCTTCTTTTCAGTTTTTATACTAGGGAGACTGCATGATATTTACATGTGGGTCTGGTTTTTTTCACTTACGAGTCTATATTCAAGTGGCATCACTTAAATGTAATGGCTTCGAAGTTATCATTCTTTATAGCTGAGTAATAATCCATTGTGTAAAAATACCACGTCTTTTTCATCCATTCCTCAAGTGACAGGCATTTTGGTTGTTTCCAAGATTTGGCTATCACAAATTGTGCTACTATAAACATAGGTGCACGTGTATCACTATGATATGATGTTTTCAGATCCTCTGGTAAAATTCCCAGTAGCGGGATAGCTGGCTTGAATGGAATTTCCAGTCCTAGTTTTTTGTTTGTTTTTTTTTTTCCGGAACCAGGGATTGAACTTAGGCCCTTGTGCTTGCCAGGGAAGCGCTTATTCTACTGAGTCATCTCCCCAGCCCTCCAGTCCTAGTTTTTAAGGAGTCTCCACACTGATTTCCATAACGGTTGCACCAGTCTACATTCCCACCAGCAGTGGAGAAGGGTTCCTTTTCCCCCACAGCCTCTCCACCATTTGTTGTTGGTTGACTTCTTTATGATAGCCATTCTTTCTGGGGTGAGATGGTATCTCAGTGTTGTTTTAATTTGCATTTCATGGATATGGGTAGCCAAACAAATTTGAAAGAACTGATTCTGAAGGATGTAAATCGATATTCCTCTTAATGCTTTAAATGGATGGAGCTTAAGAGCTCATTTATGTAAAATATGTTTTAAATGAACATATGAAATCATCTTGGTTGGCAGAAAAGTGGGGAGGCCTCACTGACAAATGTGAGCACAAAATACAAAGATGATATAAATCTCACAGGATGGACGAGATGCTTGCGTGAAAAGGAAGGAAAAAAACAACATGGGAGTGCATGATGCATTCACTCTGCAAGATGCACATACTTTATGTCACTCTGTCTACTGGGAACAGGACATGGAATGATTAAACAGACAGAGACAATTCAGTTGGCAGCTGAAAATCATTTTCTGCTATACTGAGCACTGGTCTTACCTTCATCAGAGAGTGATACTACAGAAGCTGGCCTGTGTCCAGGAGACAGAAGTCATAAGATCTAAAGGAGATGAAAGGGGATAAAAGTTCTAGCTGGTTCAAAATATAGTAGGAAGCCAGGAACAGCTGCATGTACCTGTAACTGTAGCCCTGAGGGAGGCTGAGATAGAAAGACTGCAAGTTGAGTTTGACCTGAACAACTCGGTGAGATCTTGTCTCCAAATAAAAACTAAAAAGAACTAAGAATGTAGCTCAATGGTATAGCATCTCTGGGTTTAAACCACCCAACACTCAAAAAAGGAACAATAAGAGGATAAGGAATACTGGATAAAATTTTTCTAAGCTAAGCTATAGTTGGTGACAATACACCTTTGCTCATCAACTGGAAATTGTTTGCAAATTAATTTTGAATAATCTTGCGTGTTCAATTTTTCATACTAAGGGTGTCATACAATAAACTGACCAAACACCTTAGGACTGTGAAATGTCATCTTATATTAATTACATTACATATCCAAATAACTTACATGTGAATGTGGATAGGGAATATGGAGTCTTCCTTCATGAGACTGCAGGTTCTTGGTCTGATCAACAGCATATTATTGTGAAAGCCTAAGAAATGTATCTCCATACCAAAACAAAAGAAGGCAATATTTAGCACTGAATGTCTCTGGGATGAAAGGTCAGATCCTCTACTGGTAGGGAGACATATGAGGGCCAAGCTAAGATGGTCCATGCCAGCGGAGCCCACAGCACTGTGCTTCCTCTCAAGCCATTGCTGCACTGGGAGGTCTGCACATACTTGTGATCACATTTCTGCATGCAGCAGGGTGCTGCTGGGAAGAACACTGGAATGGACAGACAGATGTTCTTTCCAGCTCTGGTACAATGAGAGTGGATAACCATGGATACCTGACTTGTCTTCCCTGTCTAAGATTCATTTGTAAAACAAGATCAGGTTCCTAGATCAAATAGTGTTCCATCTGATGCCCACTACGATCTGGTTCATGAACCAGTCCATAAGGCCTCATCTAATCTGGACCCTACTACCCCGTGGCCTCATCCTTCCACATATCAGGGTCACTGCTATTTCTGGAATATATCAGGCCATCCCAACTGCAGTGCCTTTACAGCTGCTGGTCCTCGGCCTGGAAAGTCCTGCCCTAGGACATTCCTGGTTGGCTTCCTCATACTTCTTAGGTGAGTCCAACATCTTATTATCAATGATGACTTAATCACAATTGCCACAATCATTACCTCATCACTTCCCCAACACACACACACACACACACACACACACGCCTCTATTTCTTTCTTTAAAATTTTTCTTCTAGGCTGGGGACATAGCTTAGCAGCACAGCACCTGCCTGGCAAGTGTGAGGTTGTGAGTTCAATTCCCAGTACCAAAAAAATAATCCTGGCACTCTGGAAGGCTGAAGCAGGAATATGACAAGTTTGTGCCTGGCTTGGGCATTTTAGCAAGACCCTGTCTCAAACTTTAAAAATAATAAAGGCTGGGGATGGGGCTCAGTGGTAGAATGGCCCTGGGTTTCATTCTCAGTAAATCTCCCCTGAACAGAATGTCAGCTCCTAAAAAGAGGGAATTCTGTTTCTTTCTTCAATGCTACATCCCAGCACCTTTAGGAGTACCTGCAACCTAGCGCAAATTCAGTGTTTGCTGAATGAGTACACAGAGTGGACAGAAGGGAGGGCAAGCACAGCCAGCCTGTGGGTTGTGGTGCCCACAGTCACAGCCTCTGTTTGTCCCCGGGATGGACTCTAACTTCATGAGCCAGACAAGCCAACCCCAGGAAAACACAACAGGCCCAGGCTTGTGTGGGTGCTTTCGCTCTGCTGCAGAACCGCTCAAGGGGGTGCCTGAGTATAACATCGCATGAAGAAGACACAGCTACATTTGCCTTCTCTAACGCTTCATTTAAAATCCCTGCAGGAAAGAGAAGCAAATTCCCTATTACTAAGAAATTACACCACAATTTATCCAGAAAGACTAAAGTTGGTGCTCCCACAGGACTTTCATCTAGCTCCACTAGATGGCAGCACGGCAGGATGTTGGGGGAGGTTTACGGTAACACACGGAGAAGATTCTACCTGCCCTCCCGCACCCAGTTCTCACTGTGGCTCTTGTCCCGTTCCCTCTTCTGTTTTAGCCCATTTTCAACCACAACCTTACAATCTGCTCTCCACAGTACATGCTTATCCATGAGCACATATGACTTAATCTCTCCTTCCTTGGCAGCTTTCATGTATACTTCTTTCTGCCAGAGTTCATTACTTTCCCTCCCTTTGAACTCTACCCCAAACCCACTTCTCCACAAAGTCTTCCCCAGCAGGCCTGATCTGACCCCAACTGTATCTACACCGTGATGTCGTCACAGAAACACATCATGTTAATACAATGGGCAGACTGTAAGCAGACAGAATCATATACATAGCTCTGGGCATTGGGTAGATAAATACCTATTTAATATAAATGATGGGGCTGGTGAGATAGCTCAACGATCTAAAGCATCTGGTTAGGCAAGCTTAGGGAAGCGCAGGGACTGCAGTTCGTTCCCTAGCACCACATGCTGCGCCAGCCCCTCCCCCAGGGTGGGCTGAGCCGGCCACAAAATAATAATAATAATAATAATAATAATAATAACAACAACAATAATAAATGATGTGCAGGTAGCCACACTCCATCCAGGAGGAGAATCTGTGACTCTACAAAATAGTATTGGCCACCAAAGATTCAATTAATGAGCCAAGAGACTACATATGTCAACACCAACCTATGTCTTCTGATTTCCTTTTTCTTCCTAGTAGGTAGCCAATTTAAGCCCCCAAAGGCTTTCTGAACAAAAACTTTAGAAAAACCAAAGCAAATATTATGCACAGACTTGAAAAAAGTGAATAAATGCCAATATATAAGTTTAGTGGTTGCTTTAAAAAGCTCTCTTTATTTACCTTAAAAATAAACTTAAGACTATTTGTAGCATTAGTATAGCTCAGAACAAGCCCAAAATGTTATTTTAAAAACACAGTATGGGGCTGGTGAGATGGCTCAGTGGTCTAAAGCACCTACTTAGAACAAGCTTAGCAAAGTACAAGGGACCTCAGTTCGATCCCCCAGCACCACATGCCAGCCAGCCCTGCCCCCTGGTGGGCTGAGCTGGCCACACACACAAATAAATAAATTAAAAAAAAAAACAAAACAGTATGAAGGGGCTGGGGAGATGGCTCAGTAAAATAAGCGCTTGCCTGGCAAGCATAAGGGTCTGAGTTCAATCCCTGGTTCTGCCAAAAAAGAAAAAGAAAATAAAAACACAGTACAAAAATCTTTATCTACAAAGTAAAATTGCTTTCCCATTGTTAGAAAAAATGAGATCAGTAACATTCTGACCAACAATCACCCAAGGGGGGAACAGAAACTCCCCAGTGTTTACAGGGCACCTCATGAGGTTACCATTGCAACCAGATCACTGAGAAATGGGGTGTCCTACAGTTAATGAATGGCTGAAAAAAAAAAAAAAAAAAAAAAAAAAAAAAAAAAAAACTGGGTTAAAAAACCTACTCAATTTCTTCAGAATCCCATTTCTGAAACATTTCCACTCTTCACACATGTAAAAAGGAAACTATATGCAAAACTTTAGGTGCCATTTTTCACCCACAATGTTCATCCCTCCCTCAGCTTAACACTGGTTCCCCAAACCCAGAGCCACAGAAAAAGGATGGGAGTGATTCAGGGAACACAACTCTTCTAAAACTGCAACTGAACTCTATTCTATCATAGACAGCAACACCATATTAGTAATCTGAACTCTACCCAATTTCAACGAAGACATCGGAGACTGTCTGAGAGCAGTACTAACTCACCTAGTTTCAGCATTTTCCCTGCCACTCAGTCAGGATCACCACTTCACAGTGTCCTGGTACTCACACAGACTTGGGAACATTCACAGCCACTCTTTCAGCTTCAGGAACAGTGAGTCTTCCTCCAAAATAATTCAAAATAATGCATCCTCTCCTTTTGAAAAGCCAAGCACAAGTTCACAGAACACATGCAGAGGAGACACTGCACGTGTTACTTTAAAAGTTGTCTTGCTTGTTATTCTGGGTTTCGTCACCTGCAGTGGAATGCATTATGGAGCCTTTAATTGAGAGTCTAAAGTTGTCTCTGTGTTCACAGCAGGCACGAACTGGTGGCTGCCTGCACTTGCTACCTCTGAACTATAGCTACCCAGAAACATGAGGTTACCTGCAATAGGCAGACAGGAGCTATTTCCAAAATCAAAGAGAAGTCTAATGTTTCAACATGCTAGAAAAAAAAAAACAAAAACAAAAACTCAGATACTTAAAGGGGGAAAAAAAGGAGTGGCCCAAAGGGGGGGGGAAGGAGTGGTCCCATTCACCGATGCCTGGAAAAGGAAAAAAAAAAACAAAAACAAAAAAAAAACACAACACCACCTCATTCCTACCTGGCCAGTATAAACATGACTGTCTATTAATAGCAAGTCAGTAAGTATTGCTTACAGGTTTTCTTGTTCTCAGAAAAACTAGGGATATAATTTGGATAAAGCTGCTTGGTAAATTTATTAGCTTTTTGCTTTTGAAGGGAATTTAAGAATTTAAAGAATGTCAGCATGAGTGTATCCAGGCATGCACAATATATGCACATATACGATCCACCTACCTCCATGTATACAGTCTCGTAGTTTCTTTAGGACCATATTTATTTACCTGGGCATTTGCCCTTACCCAACTCCTCCAGGTGGATTCTTCGTATCCTATGACTCCACTACAAGTGTACCACCTAAATAAAGTTATTCCTTCTGGCTTTAACTAAATATAGCACCTTAGCCTCTACCTTCAACCCTCAGGTATGGCATTTGAGTTTTCTAGGTAACATTTTCTGGTACTTATCACAGTTGTCCTTCTAACTATCTCTGATTAAATATCTATCTTACTTTGTTTTCCTCCTCTGTAGCAGTAATGCTCTCGCCTTCAACCTCCCAGGCAACCAGCAAAAATGATGCTCATGGGATGCTGATGAATGAGCTCCCAGAAGTCTGCTTGGCCTGGCAGAAATTTCACTTATACCACTTTCCACTTTGGTAGATTTGCAAGTTATTTAACCTTCCTGAGCAATTCTGCACTTCTGTAAAGTGAGAACAGATCATTTACATCATAGAATTGTTATCAAGATTTAAAGAGAAACACAACAAGCAAATAATATATTGCCTAATGCAATGAGTGCTCAAGCACCATGCCTGACCTGAGTTAAAGTCAATGTCCATTACTAGTTGGGGAGGAGGACAAAAGAGATGCCAATCCAACATCAATGTACAAATATTTATACAGTTCTTATTTTCCTCAGCTGACACCATCATGTGACTAATTCACAAAAGTATAAAGGCATGAGGTTCATACCTTAAAATAAGTCATCATTTGTGTTCACAAAAGCTCAATCTCTTCAAATTCTGACTGGCCCTTAGGATTATGAAAACTTTGTTAGAGACCAATGCTCAAAGATATCAAAAGGATCTCCCTCTCAAAGTGTAGAATTCTAGGGCTGGGGAGATAGCTCAGCAGTCTAAGTGCCTGCTTGGCAAGTGCAAGGACCTGGGTTTAATCCCTGGTACTGCATGCCATGCCAGCTTTGGAGCATTCTCAGCCAAAAAACTGAGAATGATGGTGAAAGCCTGTAATCCCAGCACTGGGGAGGCTGAGACAAGAGGATCACTATGAGTCCAAACTGTGTAGCAAGACACTGTACCAAATTTTTTTAAAAAGGAAAGTTTACGATTCTAACTTCTAAGGCTTTTTCATACCTGATTCACTGGTGATTTCAAGGATAGCTTACCACAGAGCACAAATATTATGTTTAAAGAGAGGAATAGATCTTACATTTCCCTGTAACTAACTGGGCCTCACTCAATGTTAGCTGCACGGCTCTGTGAGTACCAGCTCACTAAGGCTGGGTGAAGACAGTACCATCAGGAGGCGGTACTCAGGGAGGATGAAGGAAGACGTCTATAATGTCAAAGCAAAACTCTTGAAAACTAAGGAGGAACATGTTCCAGGCCCAAGTAGGGAGGAAGCAGGAACACTTCTTGGCACTCCCAGGGCCACCAGCACAATACACAAACACTCTAACACTGCAAACCACCTATACCCACAGTTCATTTTAAATTTTTATTTTGAGACAAGGTCTCACTTAGCTGCCCAGGATAACCTTGAACTTGTGGTCTTTTTGTTTTGGTCTCCTGAGTAGCTGGGATTACAGGCATATCATGTCACTACGCCTGGCTATAGGGGTTCCTTGAGCAACTCTTCTCACCTAAAATCAGAATGGCGAGGCTGTCTACATTCAGATCTATTAGAGCTACCTGCTGTTTAAAGCAAATCACAGCATTTGAAATGAGAACATTCTACCCACTCTACTACTCTACTTTGGTTTAAAAAAAAAAAAAAAAAAAAAGCGCAACAGACAGAGGCTAAAGAGCAGGAAGATTCACGAAACTTCTGTATTTGTAAAGTAATTTAACTTCAAATAGCTTTCTGTAAAAACAAAAATCTAACGCCTTCAATTGACTTTGTATGAATGTAGCTCTTCTAATCCTTCCTAGGAGCTACAAACTAAGACACTCTAGCTAGATTTGGGGATTAAAAACCGTGAGAGTCACCCAGAGCAGCAGGAGAAGAGCATAAGTAGCTGGAGCTTTCAGCCCTGAAAACCGTCTGGTAGCCCAGCAGCTGAAGGATTCGCCCAACTTGGCTTTCTTGAGGCAGTTTCGCCACAGGTGACTATCCTTTTTTGGCAATCACTGCTCTGCGCTAGAAGCTCAGGACTGCTCAGCACCCCAGCCCCAGGGAGTATGCCTGGGGCACCTATCTCCAGAGCATCAAGGTAATGTTAAGCAAGCCCCAGTTAGGGAGGTCTAGAGCCAGTTTATCAGATGTTTCTCCTCTCTCTCCGAAATCACATGGCAGTAGCCATTAGAAAACCTGATCCTCCTCTTCTATGTGCCTACATATTAGGTTATCTAGCATCTCAGAGCAAGGCACTACCACTTAAATCACTGCATTCTGCCCACACCCTGGGGGAAGTGGGTGGCAATCCTAATTTCTATGTACTTGGGCATAGCATGAAGTAGTTCTCAGCAGGGCCCCACAATGAGACTGCTGAGACAGTATGCCAGAAGGCCTACCCATGCCTTCCCAGAACCATCTCCAGACACACTCTCTTTTGCTGACCTCATTTCATCAACTGCTTATTTCACACCCCAAGAAAAAATATTTCCTTTACAGCCAACCCACATCCTTATCAGAGCACATTTAACAAAATCACCCCAAGAGTGATGAAATTTGTATCTGCATGAAAAAGATATGTTTGTTTTATTTTATCTGATTTTGTAGCCTCAGACAGAAATGGAAATGTTTACAAAACACCTTGACCTTTACATTCTGGCATTCCCAAAATGCTTCCTAATCTAAAGCATACCATGCTGACTTCCAAGATTAATTTTCTTTTTTGTCTTTCTGTTCAACCCTCCTTTATTCCCACCAGCCTTCTCTGGACCTTTTTCTAATCTGCTTGGGTCTCATCCAGGCCAACTTTGTTAAATCTCAAACGCAAACAGAGGTCTTCATCTAATCAGTGTCCCCTCTTTGTCTCTCTCCTTTGAAGAAGGAAAGCGATACTGGTAGAAGCAAGCTGAGCAGGAACTACTCGAGGGGCTCCATAACTGAGGCTGGTAATGCACACAGAAGCACTTTCCTGATGTTCCGCTGGACACAGCAGACAAACTCCCTTGGTTCACCAAGGAAGGTACTGTCTTCAAAGAAGCAGCTTGATGAAGCTGCAAGAACCTCCAGTCCAGAACCTGCCACAGGCCCCAGAAGGAGCATGATGCGCTCACTCTCTGGGTCCCGCAGTCCTTAATGAACCCCTGGGAAATGAGCACCATTATCCTTGAGTCACAGGTTTGAACCTGAGCTCTGAACCAAGCTTCCAGACTACTGTATTTATTCAGCTGGAATCCTGGAATATGAACCTAAATATGTCTCACTCTAAATCAGTTGGCTCTTTTTTCCTCATACCATACAAAGAATGTGTCCCTGGTTCACCAGACAAAAAGCATAAAGAGGGGCAAGGTGAAAAAAATAACAAGAACACCTGGCAAGCCACCTTCCATGGGCAACTAGTGTGTGAACTAAGCTTTGAGCAAATGCTGCTGGGGTGGGAGGCACATGAGTGTAAGAGATGGGCCAGAGGTGAGATTTCCCAAGTCTTTCAGCATAGCAGGGCTATTCAATGTCTCCCACCTGGGCAGCTGCACAAAAAAAGTAAGTGTAGGAAAGTGGGCCTTTCTGTCATGTAGAACGCATTTTTATGTTTCAAGTATAAATTTCATAAAAATTTTACTCTTAAAAAAACAAAAAGTGTATTCTCCAAAACAGTTGTCTGTTCTTTCTCTTTTAGAATCATGTAACTGCAGCACTGCAAGACTTCTGATAACATCTAACCTTATTTCACAAGACAACAACACCGGGAAGCCTGAGGAGGCAGAAAGCCCCACCCAAAGTTCAGCATGGCTGGCACCAACTGGCCAGCTGCAGGGAGGGTGGCTCTCCCACTCGAGCCAGCACTGCGACCTGCTGTTTCGACTCACTTGGACATCTCTTCCCATGTGCCTGCCCTCCAATGAAAACATGGCATTAGCAGTCACAAAGCAAACACACACCAAATGTGGGCTGCAGTAAGACGCTGGCACTTGACCGTGGTTCATTCTCCACCAAACTCAATATAAACAGAGTCCTGACACTTTATAGTCTTTTTCCACTGCAAACCTTCATGTAAAACTGAACATGATCTCTAGTTTAAAAAAAAAAAAAAAACTAATTAAACTCTCAACTGGCCAAGGAAAGCTATCCAGTCGTGGAATAAATTCCTCTATAAAATTTCTTGAATTTCTAGTTAACAGGGCAACATAAGACATTTCCCAAACTGAAACCCATCCATGTCCCAGGCTCACTCCACAGCCAACCTGCTATTTCTTTTCTCCTGTTTGAAGCTCTAGCCACCACTATCCCCCTGTCACTTGGTCATTGCTGAGTCCTCTTTTGGATCGGGTGGCCACTCATTTATCATGTTTCTCTGTCGTCTCGTCTGTGCATCTCCCATATTTATTCCCACTTGCTTTCATTGAGCCCTTGCTTCTGAGGTAGTAGAAGATGGTTTCTTAAGAAAAAAACATTCAGAGAGTGCCAGTAAAATACCTCTATCCCCATTCCCTCACTCCAGCTCAGAGGTCTTTGTCATTAGGTAGCTTCACCCATATGGTTATTTTCAAACTTACATTTAAAAAACTTTCAGAAACTTTTCCCCTCAGAGAGCAATTGGTGATCTCAACATATCTTGGGTTAAGTTTCTATTGAATACCTGCTCCCAAGAAAAATACACACCATGTTTGAACGCTTGCAGGGGGAGGATGATGTATCACCCAGTTCTGGACCTAATCCCATTTGTACCCAAAGCCCACACACTCTTACATTACACAGTGACAAGTTCTCCACCCCCTTCCCTCAGCCTAACAACAGGAACAAGTTTACCTAACGACAAGGCTGATACCAAACAAACTCCTTCCAAGTGGGAGCAGACATTTCCAGAAAACTACAACTCATTCCCTGTAAAAAAAAAAAAAAGGGAGCCCCATTTTCCATTCCACAAATGGAGTTCTACTCTTACAGATATGAAAGGGGCCGTGGAACCTCTGAGACTTCTGTCAGGGCTATGCATTTCTGACTTCCTTGCTCTATCTTCTTATGGCTCAAGGCCCGTCAGGACAAAGGAGGGCTTATTAGGTGGTTTACTCAGAAAATGCCCATTGATACAATAAACTTCACTGCACTCAAAGGTCACCTCTCTCCTGACAACCACTAAGTTCTGAGGGTTCTCTATCACCAAAATGTTTCTTCTGCTCCAACACCCCATCCACCTTCAAGATTATTCTATGGCTCCTTTTACCTAGTTGTCTACATGGTACATCTTCCCAAGCATAGCTCTGTCACCTTGCATCGCTAACTATGCCTAGAACTGAATTTAAAAATAGCTCCAAGTTTTCACTGAACCATTGCACTTTCTGATGATAGCATATAAATGCTTCCCTGCTGCTCAGGGATCTGAATTCCAACTGCAAGCACAGGATTGTAGGCAGTCCTCAAGACAGACCAACCACATTAAGGACTACTCCATCTCCAGGCCTCTGTGCACCTGCTTTGGCATCTCAGGTTCTTTGCATCATCACCAGCTGCAGAACACAGCCAATCACCCCTTGTTCAGCTCAGACAAGGTCTTTCAAGACTGGTGTAGCCAGTCACCAAGCCCATTTTTCCATCTCCCTGTGCCACCTGGCATGTTCTTATGTATGTGCTCTGTGTTGCTCCAAAGGACAGACCTTGCCATGCATACTTCAGCAGTCCTATTACACTGTGCATTCCAGAAAGATATGCAGAGTTCTTCATTCTCTCAAGACTATAGCTGAATTTATTCAGCACATACTAAATACTGGGCACTGACTTGAGACACTGAAGACTTGGAAAGTGAAATACAAAAGGATACCTGTCCTACAAAACTGACATTCAGTGTGGCAAACAGGTGACAGATAAGTAAACCTATGAAAAAAATAATAATAAGGTCTTTTTTTTGTGTGTTGTATCATGGGTTGAACTCAGGACCCTGTGCTTGCCAGGCAAGCACTTATTCTACTGAGCTATCTCCCTGGCCCAAGGTCTTTATTTTTGGATCAGCAGGAATAAACATGAAGAGGCACACTGTGTGCAGGGGCACTGGAGGTGGACATCATGACCAGAGGAAGAGCTAGCAGAGCATCAGGATCACCTGGGTTAAACAAATGTGCCCTGTTATAGGGGGCCAAAGTGACAGCATGCTGAGTGTGAGAAACAAGTGAGAGGCAGAAGACAGAAGAAGTAGGCCACATGGGTTATGGTATGAATTCTTGTCCTACAATATGAAGTAAAACAGGACAAATGTCTTGAAGGCAAAGTAACAATAAAGATCAAAAACATAAAATTCCACGGGCCCATTGAACCAGTGAAATAGAGACCAATGTGAGCAGCTACAGGGAACTAGGCAGGGTTACTGCAAGGGTGACAATGTCCACCTGGAGGCTGGCTGATGGATTAGCACATCCATCTAACAGTATATCATGAGGTCTTTGAAATGCCCTTATAATGATAACACAGAACTCATCATAAAGGCTATGAAGCAAGATATAAAAGAAATCATGTTAAGCCATACATAATTGTTGCAGAGCACAATCATAGGCACACAGAGGAAAACCCTGGAGTAATGATATTCACAATGAGTTTTCTTCAGATAGTGAAGATGAGGACTACTTTCTTTTTTGGATCAAACTGTATCTGATAAATACAATACACAAATGTATGACAATTTCATAATAAAAAGAGATAAACACCTTGTGAGTTGTAAGAAAGTACAGTAAGAAGGACATCCTATGATGTCATAAAAACAAACAGAGGATGCTATTCAGCAAAGAGCCCGGCAAGCTTCTATCTTTTCAGGGAACCTTCAAAACAAAACAGAGAAACAAGCCATAAACCTTCCTAGAACCTGGGGCAGGAAGTGTGTCATTGCTTTCTTGCTGCTCCCTCTGACTCAGTGCTGACTCCCAGGCCACTAGGATGTGATGCTGCAGTGAGGTTAGAGACAGAAGCTCCGAGAGGGGCAGATACAGACACCTCACGCAGGAGCTCCCAGCCCAGAGGGGAAAGCTTAAAATTTCACAACTGGATTTTCTAAGGAAAAAAAAGCCCTTCCCTCTACTTTTTAAAGATTCATCACAATGGAGAATATCAGTCTCACCTTTACAGTTGCAGGTAAATGTGACTAAGACCTAATGCACAAGACCTGCTTCTCCAGCAGTTTCAAAGGTTACCACAAACACTCTGCACAAGTCACAACAGGTCTCGGTATTCCCAGCCCTTGTTGGAAAAGCTGCCTACAGAAGCCCAATCAGCAAGGGCACTCTGGTCTCCAAGGGAACGAAGGTGGTTTGGTCTGTGCCATTTGTTCAGCAGCTTCCTAAACATAACACTGGGTGGGCCGTTCAAAGAGCACAGACTTCTGAAAATGATTTGCTAACTGAATGCCATTTGCTTCTTTCAGTTCTGTTTTTAAAAATCTCTCTGGAAACTACAGAGCAGAGGGGAAACACATAAACAACTATAAGAACAAAAAATTTCAACTCAGGAAGCCTTCAAATTTTTAAGGCAAATTAATTAGAATTTGAGGGCACTGACAATTACAACTCATGGCAACTGCCTTCCCTTCAAGGCATCAAATAGCTGTTGAAGGCTTAGCATGCCCTAGGCTAGACGCTAGGATGACCATTAAAAGGTGGACAAAGGAAATATTGCATGCATTCAGGGAGTTGCGGTGGTCTGTAGACTGAATCAAGGAGATAATTCTAGGAAACTTTAAAAGGTAGAGTCAGTTTGGGAACAAGTTATTATGGTTTTGTCAGCCCTGTTAAAAAGTTGAGACTTATCAAAACCTCACAGAGGCATCTTAAACTGGGGAGGACACCATCAGAAGGACATTTATAAAGATCAATAGCAAGCCAGAAGGACTAGCTGAATGAGAGATAAGGATAGCACATTCAAGGGCCCTTCAAGAAATCTAGATGATTGCCTGACAAGCGCAGGGTCCTGAGTTCAATCCCTGGTACCAAAAAAAAAAAAAAAAAGAAAAGAAAGAAAGAAATCTAGATGAGATGATCGAAGTAGACTGATTTTGGTGGTGGGAGTGGTTAGCAGCAAGCAATGCCAAGATTCTACTGATACTTAGTGGGACAGTAGACAATTGTGGTAACTGTTGAGAACAGGGGAATAGTAGAGAAAATGCCCTCCTATTTCTGAATAGTCACCTGAATCATTTACTGAGGGGAAAGTCAGAAGAGACTGATAAGTGTACTGGGTCAACTCACATTTTAGGCTATAAATGTAAATCTTGTGTTTTCTGTTGTGTGAGAAATGTATACTAACCACTGTTCTAGGTTGTTTAGTAACTAGTGGCTGTTTCTTGCTGTTTGCTAAGATAAAATTCCTTCCTCACTAATTCCTGTAAACAAAGTTGGCTTATGGAGATGACTTCAAAAGGAAACTAAATGGGTTTAACTCCTTGTAACCTCAGGATAGGCAAGGCTACATTTTGTGTCAGATGATAAATTTGTTTACCAAACTGAACATGGTTCTATGTTTTAAAAGCCCCCCTGCTTCCTGGTCTAGCTGCCAGTTTGGTCCTTTCCTGCATGAGAGCTGATGGGGTGGCCCTGAACTCAGTAATAGACGGCTTTTTAAATTCCAATCTGGTTGATCTGGTTCCTATTCTGAGCGACCCATAGCATTAAGTTTAAACTGTCTTCACACCAAAGAGTTGTCTGTGAAACTGATTAATGTGTTGCAGGTAGACGTGGAGTTAGAACTCAGATAAGAGCTTGGGCTTTAGATATAAACATAGAAGTCAGAGGCATGTAGAGAATCTAAAACCCTAAAAATAAACAGTATCATAGGGAGAGAGTAGAGTAAGAACAGCAAAGATCCCTGGCAGAATCTAAGAAATATTAATGTCTAAGGGATGAACAAAATAGAAAAAAACAGCCCATGAAGGAAATTGAAGAGGAGCTACGCAAGAAAGGAGGAGAAAAAACAAGAAAGCAGGTGACCAAGGACAAATCTGTAAACACAAAGGAACAGTGTGGCTATGTTCTGAGTGGTCAGGAGAAAAAAGTGAAAGTGCCCACTGTTCACAAAAATCCAGACACTGTGCAGGTTCTTCTCTCAGCTGTGTATCTCTGGAGTCATCTATGAGCACTCAGAGGGACGGAAGGAAGCAGCAGGAACAGAACAGATCTGAGATGATCTTAGCAGTGGATCCTGATACTGTCAACATGGTCTTCTTCCCAGGGGCTGGTATAGGGGCCAAGGGCCACAGAAGTAACAAAAGGAACCAAACCTCAAGAATGGCACTTCATTATACTAGGGCTGAGAGGATACCTTGGACTGAAAAATTAATTTGCTTTTTAAGAAGCATAACACAAAGACAAGTTCTGATGTCAAAAGAGACATTTCCATAAATAGAAAGTGTCACTATAGGAGAAGATGCTGAACCAATGAATCTTACATACTCTTTCAAATGCCAGTTGTGTATTTTCATTCTTTAGGGGATGTAATACGTCCTAAAAATCACAGTAGCCAGGGGCCGGGGAGATGGCTCAGTGGCCTAAGCTTCCCTGGCAAGCACAAGGGCCTGAGTTCAATCCCTGGTTCTGCCAAAAGAAAACAAAAAAATCATAGTAGCCAGATTGGAATGAACTTTTTTTTTTTAGATTGGAATGAACTTTAAAGATCATCTAACCCAATGTTCATTCCCAACGAACTGCCTGAATCCTGTGTTCTTTCCTAGTGATCATTCTGAAACCCCCACTTAAAGGCCATTAATTCCTACATCTCAACAGCCCATCCATCACCACCAGCAAAAACCCCTGGTTCATGATCTCCTTTGACATCCCCTAGATTGAGCTAGAAATCTAGTTTCCTGTACTTCGGGCCTCTGGTTCTAGTTCTACACCTTTGGGATACACAGATATCTAATCTCTTATATATGCCTTTCAAATATTAACTTTACCTCTGCCTTATCAATCACACATTCGCTATTCTTTTTTATAGCTACAGACAAACAGGTAATAGCTAAACAGGGTTACAAATCCACACTGGTGCTCCTTAATATGGTGACAGTATAGAAAAATATATTGGAATATTTTATTATACCATTATATTACAAATAACATATTTCTACTTCAAGCTGTGGGCTTGATCCACTCAATCCTGAAGCACTAATTCTCTTCCCCATCCTATTGCCCAATCTGAGTAGAGAACAACCCCTTTTAATATGTACATACATGTGTACATACACAATACACACATTGCATAAATGCATGCTTGATCAGACTTTCAGGTAGGAGAACATTTGGTCATCACCACCTGCCATATTATGCACATTTGTAATGGTTCACATGACAGGATTTTAGAAAAGAGTTTCCACATCATTAACTTGGATACTTTTCTGGAAATTTCATGTTAGAATACAAATACCAAAGAATGAAGAAAAATCTGAATGTTTACATGTACAAAGAGGAGATTTTATAAATTTATAAATGAAGTTGAAAGTGTGACTACACAAATTAGACTCACATTAATCCATCCCTTGAATTATACAGTCACTGTTCACAGAAAGAAACAAACGTTATTCTAACACCAAAGGAGTATTTATGCCAGATTACTTGAACTGTTACTTTAATCTTTATTTAAAGCATTCCAGGGCTGGCCAGATAGCTCAGCAGACTAAAGAGCCTGCTGAGGCAGAGTGCAGCAGCCGGGGTTCAATTCCCAGCGTGCCGTGCAGGCTCCACACCCATGATGCGTTGAGACAGTGACTGAAACTGGGTGTGGTAGCACGCAACTGTAATCCCAGCACTTGGGAGGCTGAAAACAGGAGAATCTCTGAGTCCGATCTACATAGTGAGACTTTGTAGACCCGTACCAAATACATAAAAAAAAAAAAAAGCATTACATCCATTTGGTCCAAATGAACTGTGATACACAAGAACACTATGCTGCTGCATTAATGACACTTGAGAAGGCTCAAACAATTTCAGAATTCACTGAAGTAATTAAGGCAAAAGAACATATAAGATGCTAAAATATTTATTAAATGTATAAACTACATTATGCTGGAGTTAAAGGGTAAGTGAGATGAGTAAAGAAGAGACAGATTCAAATACATGAGTACAGTTCTAGGCAAAGGGCCAATGTACATCATAAAAGGTACCACTTTCAATCTGCTGACTGACAAACAGACAAATAGAAAAAAAAATTGGAAACTACCTTCATGGGATCAATTAATTCAGAGCAACTTCAAGAACTATGACTTTATTTTTACCAGTTTTAAGGAGCAATTTTGATTCATTTTAATATAGCTTTTTGGGTTTGGGGAGATAGCTCAGTGACATAAGCACCTACCTGGCAAGAACCAGTTTGATCCCTGGACCCGCATATTATGCTGGCCAGGAACTGGATGTGATGACACAAGTCTATAATCCCAGCAGTTGAGTTGAGACAGGAGGATCACTACAAGTTTGAGATCAGCCTGCAGACTACAAAAGTGAGCACAAGGCCAGCCTGAACTGTATAGTGATGCGCTACCTTAAAA
>NW_004524700.1:7343545-7346532 GCF_000260255.1 Octodon degus | reverse complement strand
TTTTTTTAAAAAAAAGAAAACTTGTTGACAGAGATGAGGCAAGGCTGAGCTCAGGACAAGGGTCTCTCCTTGTCATAGTTTGGGGTGGCCCACCATTCCTAAGGGGCATCCTGATGCACTCTATGTGGGAAATACCTTTGTCATCTTTGGGCTGACTGCCTCCCTGGCAGGAGGTGAGAAGAGCTAGATCTGCAGGGCCTGGAAGGTGTGTGTGTGTGTGTGTGTGTGTGTGTGTGTGTGTGTGTCTGTGTGTGTGCACGTGCACTTGGGTGTGTTTGAGAGACAGACAGACAAACAGAAACAAAGAGATAGAGAGACAAAAAGATATCCAGATCCAGATCCAAATCCTAATTAGGAGAATGAAGTTAGGAGCAAAGCTGGAGGCTGGATCTGGGCAAAGATGGAAGGAGCTTGCGGGGGTTGCGGGAGTGTTAAGGTGGTGAGAGAAAGAAGTACTATTAACTACTTATCCGGAGAAGGGGCACAGGAAAGCTGAAAAGCTCTGGTATGTTAAGTTCAGGCCAGATTTCTACCTTAGAAAGTGTTTCATGTACATCTGGGGCTGCTTGGAACAAGCTAATTACATCTGGGCATTTCATGCTGCAGTTTGCAGCTGAAACACAGCCCTGGAAGCTGGGATGTCATTATAAGCAGCGTGCCTTTGGTGGCACCTTTGACTGAGCCCTCTTCTTCCAGCTTTCACATGCAGCAAATACTTGTGATGCTCCTCCTCAAACAGTAAGCTAGATGTTTCTTGTCAAGCTCTCTTTAGGCCAACTACTCAGGGCACCCCCCACAGAAGCATGTCATTTCTGTTTTCTTGCTGTCCTATTCAGTTTTGATCATGGAATTTCCCCCAGCCAGCACTCATGCGTATTCTCTCCCCAAGCTCAGCTTGGGGAGCTCCACTGGGAGTGCTGCTCGCCTAAAAAGTACAAATCAAAAGACAACAGATATCTGTACGTACCCTCTTGTCCAGTGGTAGCCAAACAAAATTTTTTGTTGTTGTTGTTTTCAATTGTTTTATGATTTAATTTTTTTTGTTTTTTTATGTTAATTTTATTGAAAAATAAATAGCAATGAGATAGTTTCAAAACAGGTTAGTAGGACAGTTACAATAATTAATACATTATATGTTGTCTTTGTAGTAGCTGTTCATAATGCAAGATTCAGACATGACATTCTGTCCAAACACTATTGGTACAAATATTTCTTCTCATTGAATTAAGAGAAAGTAGCTGTATATCTACGCTAACTATTTTGTAAATACAGATACGAAATGGTCCTTCATTTGTATCCCCTTTTTTTTGTTTAGTTTTGTCAGAGATGGGTATTCCATTGTCATTTAAATATTGTAGGTGCATGAATTCAGCAAAATAACCCAATATACTCCACTAGTCCATAATAGTATTGGGTTATCCGCAGGACTGGTAATGTCACAAATTGTTGACTTGAGCCTTTTACAGCTCAGTATATTACTATGGCTTTACTTTTTATACATCATTTTTATACTTTTCTGTTGGATAGTTAAGACCAAGATAAAACAAGACCTATATAACAAGAAATGTAACTTTTGTATATGACAAGGTCAGTCAAATCCCCTCGGATTTATCCTGAAACCCTGTACAGCAGTTTCTAGATCCTTTGTCAGTGTCAACATGTAGATGAGTTACAGCCGTTGCTTGACCAATTTGCTCTCTGTGAAAGTGTTTTCTCTCCATGGGACTCTCATTAGGCACACTCTACATCATCAGTCACTTTCCTCTGTGGCCCCATAATCTCCTTGATCAGAAAATTTGGGACATCCCCGAGTTACAGGACATTACAGTACAGGTTCTCTTATGTCCTAAGTCCTCACTGACATTGAAGGGCTAGGGCCAAAATGTCAGCTGTCCTTGCAACTCTTCTTTTTACTAATTTTTGGTCTGCAAACTTAAGTTGTTGACCCCCCCCAAAAGAGAAGCTTAATGATATTATTACCCTATAACATAGACAGCTGAGCTTAACCTCATTGTCTGAATATCGAACATTTTAGACATAACATAGAACAGGTTATTTTTCCATTAAGTATTGATATGTTAAACTTTAAATCCCTACAGAATGTGAAGAAAAATAAAAATATTTTTAAAAATAGGAATAAAAATTACATATTTTTACACAGAAATTTAGAAATCTAACCATATACAACATTGTAGCAGGACAGTTTTGTGACTTTTTCCTTGTCTCTTATTTTCATTCCTTACCCTTTTTTAAAAAACAAACATTTATTTGAGAGACAGTATAGCAGTAATTGATATGACATTAGAAGCAATATGTATTTAGAACACCAGAACAACAAGGATTCCAAGCATGGCCCTAATATTACACGTTGCTATCTTCAGTGCAGTTGCTTAGTTCATAGGTATCAGCATATATAGTTAATCAGGGTGAGAATCCTACCAATTAACTGCTAGCTTCAAAAACCTGAAGATTCTCAGGATCACTGCCTCAACCATCTTGTGCATATATATGCATGGTTTTGCCCCTGTAATGTTTCCTAGCTTTTCCCCTCACCCTCTCTTCATTCTCTAATCCTCAAGTTCTCGCTTTCCCTTTAATTGTGTTACACCTTTCTATTTTTATTTCTTCTTTTCAGTTTTTATACTAGGGAGACTGCATGATATTTACATGTGGGTCTGGTTTTTTTCACTTACGAGTCTATATTCAAGTGGCATCACTTAAATGTAATGGCTTCGAAGTTATCATTCTTTATAGCTGAGTAATAATCCATTGTGTAAAAATACCACGTCTTTTTCATCCATTCCTCAAGTGACAGGCATTTTGGTTGTTTCCAAGATTTGGCTATCACAAATTGTGCTACTATAAACATAGGTGCACGTGTATCACTATGATATGATGTTTTCAGATCCTCTGGTAAAATTCCCAGTAGCGGGATAGCTGGCTTGAATGGAATTTCCAGTCCTAGTTTTTTGTTTGTTTTTTTTTTT
>NW_004524700.1:7334574-7338237 GCF_000260255.1 Octodon degus | reverse complement strand
CAACCTTTAACATTTTAAGCCTGACAACAGTACATAAGAAAAGAGAACTTATTTATAGTAAAAATATTTTATGTATGCCACATCTTGAAAATGGTGCATCCAGAAAAAAGTCTACAATAACTATGCAATATGGTAACTACAGGTTAAAGCTAACGTTCTATCATGTAACTCAGTTGTGCCCCAAATTTTCTGATCAAGGAGATTAAGGGGCCACAGAGAAAAGTGATTGATGATGTAGAGTATGCCTAAGGAGAGTGACATGGAGAGAAAACATTCTCTCAGGCTTTCACAGAGAGCAAATTAGCCAAGCAATGGCCATGGCTCATCCACATGGCTGACACTGACAAAGGATCTACAAAATGCAGTACAGGGTTCCAGGATAAATCCTGAGGGGATTTGACTGACCTTATCAAATACAAAAATTACATTTCTTGCTATACAGGTCTTGCTTTATCTTGGTATTAATCATCCAGCAGAAAAGTATTAAAACAAAGTATAAAAAGTAGTATTAATATGCTAAGCTGCAAAAGGCTCAAGTCAACAACTTCTGATATTGCCAGTCATATAGAAAACCCACTACTATTATGGACTACTGGACTATATCGGAATATTTTGCTGAATTCACACACTTACAATATTTGAATGACAATGGAAAGCCCTTCTCTGACAAAAGTATCCAAAAAGGGGGATACGAATGAACAACCATTTTGTATCTGTATACTCAAAATAGTTAGGATAGATATACAGCTGCATTCTCTTAACTCAATGAATAGAGAGATTTGTTCTAATAGTATTTGTGGGCAGGATATCATGTCTGCATCTTGTACAATGAATAACCACTAAGACAACAATATGCAATGTATCAGTTATTGAAACTGTGCTAGTAATCAGTTTTGATACTGTCTCATTGCTATTTCTTTCTCAATAAAATTATTAAAATAAAAAAAAAAAACTTAATGTTCTCCGGGGCTGAGACGCAGCACATGTATAAGGCCTTGGGTCTACAAGGAAGAATAAACATATGTTACCTTGCTATAAAAGCACAGCAATGAATGAAAACTATCCAATCAAAAGGAAAAGAACTCTATTACCCAAAATCAACTTGCTTGCAGGTCATATATAATTACTTTTAAATGGTTTACTCTATTATTTTAGAAAACTTAGTATCAAGCCATGTAATTCAAAAGTTTATTTAAAAATCATTTATTGTAACTAATTTCTGTGAATTTAATCTTCTTCACTTGCAAGTGGTCTTCTTGCAAGTCATTCAAGTACAATGAATTTGAATAGGAAAGAATCCTGCCCAAGAAAACAGAAGCCAAAGATTCTTGCACCATGAAGGCCAGGCCAACCCGAGGAGAGTTCAGAAGACCCTCTGAATGTAGAGGCCACCCCACCATCATTTTGCAGAGGACCAAAGGGCAAACTTCAGCACATGTTTTCTCATGACAGGCCTATACATATCTTCCACTTGATTTCTCTAGAGCATTATTTCTGAGCCTTGGTTGGTTATGCTAATACTTTGGGGAAGACAATTCTTTGCTATGGGGAACTGTGCTGCACAGCACATACATTTCACAGCATCTTTGTTTTTGGTCTACTAGATGCCAGCAGCACACCCTTTCCCCTACTGTGACAGCCAAAAATGTCCCTAGATTTTCCAATGTCCCAGGGAAGTAAAACTACCCCCAGCTGTGAGCCATGTTCTGAAGCTTGGTTTTTAAATGTGGTTATTCACCGGAGGCACCTTGGGGTTTTTAAAAACTGGTGTCAGAGTCTTGCACCCAGACAGTTTGATTTAATTTAGGGTAGGCCTTAGGCTAAAGGATCTTTGAAAACCAGAGGCTTTAGAGTGCAGCCATTTGTTAGAATCTCTATGTCTTCCCAGGGTAAAAATGCCAGTTCTATAATGGAGACAATGTTGGAGCTGGAATGTCTTTGATGACCTACAAATTGGCCTCAGAGGAATGCCACTAAAGATAATAAAGTTAATAAACGGACAACAACCTGCTGGGAAGACACACAGGGGAGATGCAATCAGGCCCTCTAGGGAGGGCTCATCCTCCAGGGAGAAGATCATAGCAAAGCTGACTCATATACAAGATCTCCATGGCCGCAGAGTCACTGCACACTGTCCTCCTCACATCAAACTCAGCCTCCTCTGCCAGCTGCCTCCATGCTCAAAACCCTGGACCAGTATTTGCGGAAAATGGCATGATTTTCCCTGAAGGCACTGCTCCCCTCAGAACTTATCTCTGGCTATTACTTCCTCATCAGCTGTGGATGAGTCTACAGAATGAACTCAGATTGTCTACTGTTTCTTTAATTAAGAAAAAAAAAAAAAAAAAGAAACACACATGACAGAGATTCTTCTCTCATTAAGAATAATCAATAACTTGCATTATATGTTTATGACACATTCAGTGCTTTGCCAAGCATCAAATATGCATTAGCTCACTGACTTCTGACAGCACAGGGAAGTGGGTGCTGTTAATGCCCCCATTTTATAGACTAAGTAATTGAGGCTTAGGCAGCTTAAGAAATATATTCAAGGTAAAACTAGGACCTGGACTCATTACAAGTCAGTGGCATGAAATCTGCTATCTGCTAAGTATTTCAAGTCCTAATTGTGTGGGGTTAGACTACATGATAAGAATTTGCCTCATCATGTTTATGTAGATAAATCTTGTTTATATAAATTGTATGATGTCCAGATTTTTTTTAGACTCCATCAACATAGTACACTGTGTATACCTTTGAACATGTATGTATAAAAGACAGGCAGAGAGACACAGGAAGCAAGAAAGCAAAGCTAGGAAACTCGTCCTTAACCACTAGACTGTAAGTTCCAAGAAGCTATGAACTACTGCTTTGAGAATTTATTTAGTCAATGACTACTACTGAATGGTTACTATTGGGCAGACCTTGTCCTACATGGTAAAAATCACAAGTGGACAGACATAGGCCATTTTTTATCCACTATTCTATGCTAATTGTTTGAAATAATTACTCTGTCTACAATGTGGGAAACTATTTCATTTTATTCCTTTAACCCCAAAACTTAATACACAAATACAAGCACCTAGTAAGCACTTTCATATTTGCTTTTATATTTTCAGTCAGTCAAAATGATACGTGAACACTGAACTTAAAGCTAAGGTATGTACATGGAAAGTGTCTCAGTGCTTGAGCCTGGTTTTTCCAGGCAGAGTATTAACTTCTTGAACACAAAGATCACCTTGTGCATACACATGCCTGTAAAACCATTCTAATTTTAAAAATACATTGTCAGCACTGTGATAAAATTATTAAACGTGCAGAGATACCTATCAATAAAAACCACTTTGTTAATAAAGCAGCCATCATATTCTAGAGTTCAACTAAACTTTAGCAAATGTCCTATCTTGACCTCCTGTAAGATATCTATAGAATAAAAGAAAATGTTGTGAACTAAGTCAGACACACAACTAAAATATCACATGGTTTCTCTTATATGAAAATATCACTCTTAATGAATACAATGATTTGTTCTAATGGTGTTTGTAAATAGGATCACAAGTCCACTTCTTGTACAGCAATTAACCACTAAGAAGAATATATGCAGTGTATTATTTGTTGAAACTGTACTTCCGATTTGATTTGAAACTGTCTCATTGCTATCTG
>NW_004524700.1:7328754-7333836 GCF_000260255.1 Octodon degus | reverse complement strand
AAAAAAAAAAAAAAAAAAACATTTTTTGACAAGTAAAATAAAATGAATGAAATCACAAAATAAAAAAGGAAAAACAAAATGTTGAAATTTATGCCCATTATGGAACCTTTAGGACTGTATTAGCATCAGAATCGGGCTCCAGAGTTCAGCAAGGCTGGCAACAGTGCCCTTGAAGAATCAGGGCAACTTCCCCACTGTCCCCAGTATGCATCCTGCCTCCCTCCTCTGAAGCCCACATTGCATTTAAAGCTGAGAACTCTTAGGGTTCCAATCCACAGGTCTCTGTAAACCTCCTTCCAGTTTGCAACTGATTGCAAGAAGTGAGCTTTTTTTTTCAATAATTTTATTGAGAAACAAATAGCAATGAAACAGTTTCAAACCAAATTGGTAGGACAATTTCAATAATTAGGACATTGCATATATTCTTCCTAGTGGTTAATTGCTGTACGAGATGCGGACATGATATCCTATTTACAAACACTATTAGGACAAACCCCTCCATTCATTAAGAGAATGTAACTATATATCTATCCTAACCATTTTTAATATACAGATACAAAATGGACATTCATCTGTACCCCTTTTTTTGTTTAGTTCTGTTATTTGAATATTATAGGTGTGTAAACTCAGCAAAATATTTTAAAAGAGTCCAGTGGTCCATAATAGTATTGGGTCTTCCATCACTGGCAATGTCAGAAATTGTTGACCTGAGTTCCCTACAGCTCAACATAACACCATGGCTTTACTTCTTATACTTCGTTTTTATACTTTTCTGCTGGATGGTTAAGAACAAGGTAAAGCAGGACCTATGCAACAAGAGTGGTAGCTTTTGGGTCTGATAAGGTCAGTGAAATTCCCTCAGGATTTATCCTGAGATCCTGTACCTCAGATTGTAGAACCTTTGTCAGTGTCAGCCATGTGGATGAGTCACGGCCATTGCTTGGCCAATGTGCTCTCTGTGAAAGCCTGAGAGAATGTTTTCTCTCCATGTGATTGTCCTTAGGCACACTCTACATCATCGATCACTTTCCTCTTTGGCCCCCATAATCTCCTTGATCAGAAAATTTGGGACACTACTGAGTTACATGACGTTACAATACAAGTTCTCATATATCCTGAGTCTTAACTGACCTGGAAGGCTAGGGCCAATGTTGGCTTTCCGTGCAGCCCTCTTTTTTCTCTAATTTTGGTCTGCAAAGAAGTGAGCTTTTCATATATGCTGAAAATAATATTATGAGTTTGTAAGTTGTCTTGAAATCAAATATAAATTCTCAGTATTAAATTAATTACCTATAACAAAAATGACAAATACAAAGTTCTCCACTTCTACTCAGCAATTCTGGAGACCATTTTCATTCTATATAGTATCTATTCACTGTAATTTTTCCCATAAGAATTGAGGTCCTTTTAATATAATTTTAACCCTAATACTATTGAGGCCAAACAGCCAAAACACAAGTACAATCAAGGCAAGTATTTGTCCTAGCGCTTCTTAGGTAACCTTTTCCCTGTACAGACTGGCTGAATTTCATTTTCTCTGTTAAAGATTTGCATCCTGTTCAGTGTCTACAGAATTTAATTACCACCTTTACTTTCTCAGCAGGACAGGACAGGTTGCCCTACCCTCTGATTTTCCTTCACTTGACATCTTCATTCTTATTTGCCAAATTTTATAAGGTCACACTCTTCCCTGCAATCAAATATGCCTCCTTTGTTGGTGAATTATAGTCCCTGAGGATGTCACTCTGCTTTTCAACTTGACTACAACTTCCTACTAGAACAGGGTTTTTTTTTACCTTAATATTAAATAAATGCTCTATATAAAAATTAAGCATGCTGAGCACTATGTTCTATGTGGTAGGCACTAAATTAAGTATTCTACACGTGGCTGTATCTTATCTCATCTTAACCCTCACAACATGAGGCCCATGCCTTGATGGGAAGGGTTCCCTCAGAATGTTCCTCTTGCCACCTCGGTCTCCCCAACGCCTGAATGCCACGACTCCACAGGTGCACCTTGCCGCCCATGACTGCACGTGTGTTATTTCCTCTACTGTTACCTTTTCACCAAGGTCTTAAGAGCCATCTGCTAAATCCATACTTAAACAACTGTTGAGAGGCGGTCACTTTCAGAGAACATGCTAGAATGAGCACATTCTGGCTGCCCCTCGCTACCAAGCTTTATCTCCTTCATGCTTTCATCAAAATCTCAAAAGGTTCCATAACTTCAACAAACAAAAAAGGTTGAAATCTAGTGAGAAGCATCTGTCTTTTCTCCTTTCAGAAATAAAATATGCTCATGCAAGCCCACTAAATGCATGACATGGCTGGCCATTCAGGGATGGAGAAGCTCTCAGAAGCGCCCCCAAGGTCAGTCAGACTGCAAACAGGGCCCTGGGGTAAGAGAGTGGACTTGGTGCACTGTGGGGCATGTAACACAGAGGAAGGAAGCTGTGGTTTGAGTAGGAGGAAACTGCAGAGAAAGGCCTTTGATCTTCCAATTTCACAAAAAGCAACGGAAAATGCAAATAACTGCCTCCTGCAAGTACCAGTTGACAGTTACAAAGAAAAATTTAACAACTTTCTCATACATGCACAGTCACATTTGTCTTAATAAGCTATGATAATTGGAAAGCAATCGAGAATCAAATGGAGCAATGAGGGGCACTGGCTCTGAAATCTTTCAGTGCAATATAAGAAGTAGCCTATGAAAGGTCAAGAAAACTTAAATGGCCAAGTAGACTTCTTTTATTTGTCTTTTTGAGACTATGGAGACTGGGCTGGCCTTGAGCTTACTTTTTCACCAAGTCTGGTTTTGAACTCTCAAAGATGGTCCTGCTCAGGCTCCTGAGTGCTAGGACTACAGGGGCGCACCACCACACCAACTTCAAGCAGACTTCCTAATACTGCACCAAGGCCATCTCTGGTGCAATGAAAATCTCTTAGCACCAAGAGGCAAAAAAACACAATTTGCACTTTGCACTACACACCTGGCTGGAAAACCAAAAAGTAAAAATTGGGGAAGTAGGGAAGGAGAGAAAAATCTAGACAACAGATCTAACTAAACACACAGACACACAGACACACAGACACACACACACACACACACACACACAAACAGATGTAAAGGGGCCAAACTGCCAATGCTACACCCTGGGAAATAATACAGATCACCCTAGAGAGTCCAGTTGGGAGACCTCAGGAATGTCAGCAGGATAGAGACATGCTGTCATCTGCAGCAAAGCTTTCATTTTAGACCCAAGTGTGCCCTGCTCCTCTGGCAAAGCTCATGCAACAATATTATTTTAATGTTAATTACTGGGTGGACAAGATACATCAAGCTCCAACCCATAAGAAGCTTGCTAATCTGTAAATTATGGGGGTTTAAATTAGCTTCTACATTTTGTAACTCTCAAGTTATATGAAATTAGTATTTCTCAAGGGGTTGTATGTGATATTTCTTTGAAACGAAACACTTTAGTAAATGAAAGTTTGCTTTTTTCCCCATTGGGCCAAGAACTGAACCCAGGGTCCTGTGCATGCTAAGTATGCACTCTACTGCTAAGCTACACCCACAGCTGGAACTCCAAAGGAGCATGGAAATTACTGAAAAACACTGGCTTATTTCCAAGACAGATTCAAAATAATCAAGACTATACTTTTACCATTAAATGGAAGTAACTTGCAAAAAAATCTTGAAGGGCACATATATAGACACTAAAATAAGTGCTTTTCCTTGGTTCCACAAGGTCACTGATTGTAAGAGGCACAATTTCATAGCAGGTTTTTTTGGGGGAAGGACTGGACATTCTGTTCTATAATGTATACACCTATTCTGTAATGCATCCCCAAATGAGAATTGTTAGACCGTGAAAAATATGTCTTAGAATTGAAAGACTGTAAGTAGACTTTGATCATATAGGTGACTGACTAGATGTGTCTACGTGTCCAGAAAGTTTTCTCTACAAGGAACCCTGGTAAAAACTATCTTCCTATGTGTTTAGTTTCTTTCCAACACTGAAAAATACAGAACACAATAATAAAAGATATTTATGAAAGTTGTGCCTCAAAAATGTATTGCATGTTGTCTTACTTTTCACTTGCTGCTGGAAAAAAACACCCGACATCCAGAATTAAGAAAGGAAAGGTTTATTTAGACCACAGTTTTTGGAGGTTTCAGTCCACACTCGGCTGGCTCGAAAGCAGGGTAGCATATGGTGGAAGGCAGCAGTTCATGGTGGAAGAAAACAGCAAAACAGCATGAATAAAAAGGAGCAGTTGCAATAGCCACAGCAGCAGCCTCTCTCCTCATGAGGCTTTGGGAGGACAGCTAGACACAAACCACAACATATGTCTATATTTTGATCTAGCAATTCCACTTCCAGAAACTTGTATTTGCTTACGTGCAACGGCATTGATACATACTGAAACATTATTTATAATATAAAAAACTATAAACAACAAGAATATTCAATAAAAGAATTCTTAAATCACAATATATTCATAGACTTGGAATGCAAGGTTCATATTTGAATATGAACTTGGAATATGAATATATGAAGTAAAAAGAAAAACATAATCTTTCCCTTTGCAAATAATGAGATAGTTAATAAAGAAAAAAGCAAGTCCCAGAAGAGCAATTATTTGTATATAACCAACTATGAGACACACAGTTCTTCATCTTAATATATGTGAAACCTACATCATATAGTAGGTGGCACCTTAGGGTTTACAGAATACGATAGTATGAGTAGTATTCATAAATATATAAATAAAAATGCATACATAAATAATGCATAACAAATTTCTGAAAAGTTATTTCTTACTTTAAAATAGAGAAAAAAGATGTCTCCTTTTACTTTATTTACACTATATCTTTTCTTAAGGTTTGAGATGTTTTCCTTGAACACATATTAATTCCAAGACAAAACAAGTATGAGTTACTCCAGGCCTTTAAGCAGGACTGGTTCAGACAGCCACTAGGATAGACTAGAAAACCCTTTCAAGAGTTTTTTTAAATTTACATAACATTGAATTCAGAGAGAGAGAGAGAGAGAGAGAGAGAGAGAGAGAGAGAGAGAG
>NW_004524700.1:7284001-7328654 GCF_000260255.1 Octodon degus | reverse complement strand
GAGAGAGAGAGAGAGAGAGAGAGAGAGAGAGAGAGGAGGGAGATGGAGGGAGGGAAGCAGGGAGGGAGGGATTCAAAGAAGAAGGGGTATTCACAAAGAGATCCTGAGAAATAAGCAGTTTTCTTCCTTTCTGGTTCCTGATTATTCAGACAAATTTTGCCAAAAGTTAGTCTGGCTTATAGGTTGGAACTAAAAGGGGTTGAGAATGCAGAGGAAGTCCTGTCCTGTGTGAGGAAGGGGAACAGCAAACCACAGTGAGAAGCCTGAAATGGAAGAGGGTTGGAGACTGTGCTCTGCCCAGGGCCACCAACCATGCTCAGCACCTCAGTACCTGAGGGGCATAGGTCCTCGCCAGCTGGCCCTTCTGGAGCCAAAAGGCCCATTTTAAAAATGCAGATTCCTCCATCCTCCAGGGGGGCAGAAGGCAAAGTAACTTCACATTCTAATTGTGATCTGAGTTGTTAGAATTAGGATATAATATATGCTGTCTCCTATGAGGTTAGGTCTAGAAGTCTGGGTTGCCTTTATTTATTTTTTTCAGTCTCAAATATTTCTTTAATGAAAGAATGGCATCAGAGCATTGAAATTTTTTTTAAAGAGAGTACAAATTAGAATTAAAACAGAAAAAATGAGATGTGACAACAGATTTTCACTTAACAAAGTAATATGAATTTCACAGTATTTGTTGCAATAGATAGTGTTGTCTCCTAGCCAGTTATTCATATTGTCAGATATATGCATGTAAAATTGGAAGGAAGCAAAAAAGAAGTACAAACAATTGAAAAAGGGAGACAAAACAAATTAATCATTATCTGCTTCTTTCCATCGACCAGCAGAAATACACAGTATAGTTGTCCAAACCATCCTGCTTGCATACACAGATACATCTCTTTTCTCCACTCCCTCTCCTGCCTTGTTCCTCTACTCAGTAACTCTTTCCTTTTGAATAAGTTCATTCCATTTTACCAGGTTCTCACATGAAGGAGACGATAGGATGTTTGCACATGCAGATCTGATTTATTTCACTTAGGAGTATGTTCTCTAGTTGCACCCATTTACAACAAAAGACTAAAATTTATCCTGTTTTACAGCTGAACAATACTCCGTTGTATAAAAATATCACATCTTTCTTATCCATTCTTCAGTTGATATGCATCTGGGTTGTTTCCAGGATTTAGCTATAAAAATTGCACTGCTATAAACATGGGTGCACACATATCACTGTGGTATGAGGTCTTCAGTTCTTCTGGAGATACACAGGAGAAGAATAGCTGGCTTGAACGGGATCTCCAATCTTAGCTGTTAAAGGAATCTCCACACTGATATCCACAGTGGTTGTACCAGTCTGCAATCCCACCTAATTGGAGAAGGCTTCCTTTTTCTCCACATCCCCTTAGGTAGCCTTTACAATGCATAAAAACCAGATTTGAGACAACCAACTTCAACAAATTTTGTTCTAAGTGATTTTTAAAATGAAAATTGATAGTATCATCACTCCAGCAGGAAGGATCTATATATTCTGTAATTATCAAAATATCCTTTATGTTTTGATAATGGTTAGAAACTGAAACAAATACTTGAAAATTTTCATTTCCTCCTCAAGAACTAGAAAATATATACCTTTTTGAAAATATATTCAATTTGGAAAAGTCATTTTAAAAAATCAATTCATTTTTGAATAGAGAAACTTCTAAAATGAACACCAAGAAGAGTTTTAGAGAACAGTAAAACTTTGGACTGCAAGGAATTTACTCCAAGAGTGTTCTGTAAGATGAATTTGTAAGCAGAAGCTCCCAAGACCAGAATTTATGATTCAAATGGTTCTTCCCCTATTATTTCAGTATGAATTTATCACTTCATGTTTATTTTACTCCTCCCTCCAAGAAATGTATTTTTGTGTGCAGTGGTGGTTACAGTTGTGATGGTTGTTGTTTTTACAGGGTTTTGCTACATAGGCCTCAAACTTTCAACCCTCCTACCTCAGTGCTGGGATTACAGGCCGTACTACCATGCCCAGGTTTTTCTTTTTATATCCCAGAAAGAAGAGTATACAATGACTCACTTTTAATAATTAAATTTTATGTTGTTTTTTCAAAGATAGTGTCACCTCACCATTTCTTTGGGAATTTTCTGTTTTTGTAGAATGCAGCTTCAAACATAAAATTAGAATTTTCAACTTTTATAATGCAAACAATCTTTTTTTGGTGATTTTCAACTTTGACTGATTTAATCATCACATACTGAATATATACACCAATTACCACCACAAATCTGTGCACCACAGATTTGTAAAATTCAAATAATAATTAATGCAAAATTTTAAATTAGGACATCTAACATCAGGCCCTGGACATAGCTCAGCAGCACAGTGCCTTCCTGGCAAGCACAAGATCATGAGTTTGATTCCTGGTATGAAAAAAAAAAAAAAAAGGAACTCTAACATCACATGCTTGACTTTACAAACATGATAGCCACCTCAACATGCAGAATTGCAATACAGAACAATAGCATAATAGCAATTAAGGCATGAAATCCCAGAAGCATAAAGGAAATTGAAAGATCACAATTCAAACAAGATACAGACCAAATATTGACCGCTGCATGCAGAAGACCCCAAAACAGCATGGCTCTGGGCTGAGGTTGAGCTATCTAGGACTGTAACTGCCAGCATCAGTGGGCTATCTAGACTAAGAGTATACTTAGTATAATTAAAAAGATTCTAAGTATAATTAAAATAAAATTCATTCAGCATTTCAGTCTCACTATATTTCAAGAGCTCCACATGGGCTGGGGGCATTGCAGTAGGCAATTCAAAGACAGGTCTTATCCAATTTCCCAGGAAATAAGGCAATCAATTTTTATCAGGTGAAAATATATTGATTTGCTTCCTGATACAAAGGAAAAACTGTGCAACAAATAAAAGATAACTGAAAATAACTCCTAAAAGGATACTACCAATTTCATTGATAAGAAACTTTTCCCTCAAAAAAATATGTTACTTTTATCTGGCAGAAATAACTTTATAAAAAAAAAAAAAAAAGGAAAAGAAAAAAATTTATGTAAACACAGTCTTGCACAAAATTCTCAATAAGATGTAACTATGAGGATTATATATCGTATTCAGAGAATTCTGTCCATGTACTTGGTCTTTGTGTAGCCAAGAAAAGGTGCAGGTTCTCTGTGGGTACTGGGGCTCCAGATGGTATCACCACATCTGCACCATTCTACCTGCCCTCTCTTCTCCGTAAGTTCCATCCTTAGGCAACTCAGTCTGTGTTTCAATGAGAAAACAGGAATTCTTATTAATCAAGGAGGACACAGCTGAGACTGCATCCAAAACTGAAATGAAGATGAAAAAGCCATCAAGTCAAACAGAAGACTGTAACACATGCCACTCTAGCATATTCCTGGTTTTGAATCAGCTGTTCTCACTAAGCTCACAGTGCATCACTGTACTCATTCATTCATTCTTTCATTCACTCCCCTAAGCCAGGTAGGTGTCCACTGTGCTCAACACTAGAGACCCAGTCACTGCCAACAAGACATTTTGTATAGCAAATTAAGGCTGTGAGCTCGTGCTTAGGACTGAACCCTAGTTCTGTCAACTGTGTAGCATCCAGATTTGTTCAGTGTCCTGTGACCCTGCTTACTGATCTTTAAGATGAAGAAAATAGTAACGTCCAGTGTAAAGTGATGCTGCAGACATAAATAAAAGCTACAGAAAAGTGTCTGGCTTTCCTATGGCTAAATGGTCAATATATACTTGCTACCCGGTGACTGTCAGTGGGAAACAGGTTGGCAGACCCACAATCATAGTTTGTTAAGTTGTGTGTGGAAGTGCTGGGAATTGCAAAGAGCAGCATCTCACCACATGGGGCCCCAGGAATTCACAGGAGGAGGCACACTAGCAACATTTCATCTATGTTCATGAGGGAGCTTGGCCTGTAGTTCTCTTTTTTAGTTTTATCTTTCCCCGGTTTTGGTATCAGTATAATACGTGCCTCCAGGAATGATTTTGGGAGGATTGCTTCCTTTTCAATTTCATTGAAGAGTTTGAGGAGTCTTGGGGTCATATCTTCTGTAAATTTCTTGTAGAATTCAGCTGTGAATCCATCAGGACCTGGACTTTTCTTTGTTGGTAAGCTTTTTTAAAATTACATTTTGTATTTCATTGGCTGTTATTGGGTTACTGAGAGCTGTTATAGCTTCTTGATTCAGTTTTGGTAATTTGTACCTTTCTAGGAATCTGTCCATTCTTCTGTGTCTTCTATTTTGTGAGAGTAAAGATTCTCAAAGTAGCTACTGATGATCTTCTGAATTTCCACTGGGTCTGTGGTAATTTCACCCTTTTAATTCCTTATTGCTTGTATTTGAGTTTTTTCTGTCCTCTTTTTGATGAGGTTAGATAGGGGCTTATCAATTTCATTTAATAACTACTACGAAGACAACAATATGCAAGGTATTAATTATTTTTAACTGTCTCAATAAAATTATTTTAAAAAAAGAAAAGAAAATGGAACATTTCAAAGCATGACTGCAGAAGAAGTAGGCAGAGGAGATAGGGGACCCATGCAGGAAGTGTGTAAAACCTTGGAGTAGGAAACAGTTCAGAACATCATTTCCAAAGGGGAAGAAATGAGACCATATACTTAGAAAAGAACCATGTTTAATACATTAGGTGAAGGACTCTGAACTTGATCATGAAGTAGGGGTTGACCTTCTGAGATACTCAAACTGAGAGATGACAAAATTTGCTTCTTAGAAAAATTACTCAAGGCACAAGGGAGGAAAACACAGAGGGAGGACAATCTCTCCATAACATTCAGAAGATAGAGAAAAATGAGGAAATTTCTATTCAAGCTAGTTAAAATGCTGACACCTGGAACCATGCAATGTGGTAAATTTACTTAGGTGAAATCTTTCACTTTCTAATAATAGCAGAGAAACTAACCGTGGTATATTTACTTCATAATACTGTGTTCACTTAGTATGCTCAGCAGGAACTGCTGGGAAGGGTGATGAATTCACTGGCTTTGATGGGGAGCCCCTCTCCCTCCCCTACTGCTCTGCAGCTGACCCCAGTTACCGAGTGTGAGTTCTCTTGGGATTCAACTTGTCTCTATTTTTTGTTCTATTGGTCTGAAGCCAGGATTCAGCTTCTCTGGTCTCTGTACCCTTTTATGTATCCCTCTGGATTACTTCACTCACTTCCACCCATGTGCTGAGAGAGGGTCAGCCTTGCACCCATTTTTTTAAGGGCTGAGATGCAAATTAAGATGTGCAACTCAATAATAACAAAAAAAAAATTAAAAAAAACAGATGCGCAACTCACTGACTGACTCACAAGGGGCATATGTTGGCCAATTCCAGTGTACACAGAATCGCTTCTGCTGTAGGCACAGGCAGGGGAAAGCAGAGGCACAGCAAAGGAGTCTACCCAGGACCCATGCCTTGAGCTACCAAACTACACTACTCCACCAGACGGCACATACTCGAAACAAAACACAGTGCTCATTAAAGTAAGTGTAGTCTTCATGAGTTCACTGGCTGGGTAATGGAAAACCAAGAAGTTATCTCTAACTGAATTGGAATGTTTATACTGGCTGCATAGCTGCTCCCCTAAAGGAATGTGTCAGAAAACTGGGATCCATTTCATAGTTTCCCAGTGTATGGTTTTTGCTCTGGAGGGCACGTGGGCATAGAAGGAAGTCCTTCTAAGAGGGAAGAACACAGGCAGGTGGGTCTTTCCCAACAAAGTTCTACAACATAAAACCAAATGAGTCACAGTGGAATTTTCATTTTTATTGACTCAAAGTAGAACAAGGTACCAAGTGTCTATCCCCAGGTGGAAAATCTCAGATAAAAAGTATCACCCCTTCAATATTGACACTAAATTAGGATAAGGAAAAGGCCAGGGGTTATTTAAAATCTTTTTTCTTTTTCATCAGCATATAGCAAATTGCATATAATGAGCAGTTCTGCTGTTTTGGTTTTTTGTTTGCTTTTGCAGGTGAATCATCTTAGATCCTAAGCTTTAAGTATTAATTAAAAATGCAAATTAATGCACAGATCCAGCTAACTGATGAAAAGATGGTAGTCAAGTGAGCAAAACCCTCCTATGAGATCATAAAATGTCCATTAAAAGACTGTGTGGGTGGCAGAAGAGGTTAGGAGACCAGGAATACCACGTGCTATCTCACATGGTACAGGTGAATAATTTGTCAGTTTCTGCAGAGCCACTTCCTAAGAGAAAATAGATCATCTGCAACCTATCTATCCCAGAGGGTCATTTTTGTTTCCAGTATCTACCTAACAAGTAGCAAGAAACAGCAGAAGCAGAGGAGGGGAAAAAACTATTTGGTGTTCTGTAGAAATTATTTGTTTTAATAAAAGGACACTCATATTCCTGGATTATCTCCCTGGGAACATAAGCTTTCTGGGACAGTCATATCTCACAGCAAAGAGATTTCCTAGCTCTTAATATGTCAGTGAGCAACTACAGGATGTCTGCACCTTGGAGCCAAAGGACCTGCATATGCCAGGGAGCTTGAAGATCAAATTCAATGCTCTGGCTAGTCTGATCACAGAAAAGTGGACTAAATTAAATTTGATGATACGAAATATTTGGTGAGTCGTCAAATAACCATTTCTTTCTTGTATTTGCAAAAAGATGCAGATTAAAACTAAAAATATTTCAGAGCTTGACGAGACCTTAGATATAGAATCTAAGTGGTGTCTTTTTCCATGAAGAAACTAGAAAACTCCTAGGAACCATTATTTCACCTCCATCCAGCTCTTAGACTGTCAGTTTTACACCTTCTGCAACAGGATAAAAGTTATATGACACTTTTACATTGGACACAATACATGTACATTATTAGTATGTGCCTTAATAGTTTGGGGTCAGTTCCATTTTTACATAAGAATGACATGCAAGTGTGTTTCTATATCTCTAGAGCTTTTTAATCTAGAAGTCAGTATTCCATAAAAAATGTTCAGCCCACCAACATTCCCTGAAGGTATGTCACACAATGGACATCGAACTGAGTGATGAATATAAATTTAGGCGGGACATGAAGGTTCCAGCTGGAAGGAACTAGAACACATTAGAAAACCTACAAAATGACAAGTATTGGAGGAGTATAGAGTATATCATAAAAACGCAGACAAAGAATCAGCTGGTGCTGCTGGGAAAGGATTAGGAAGGCCTCCTACAGGAGATGAAGTCTTCCCTGGCCTTTAGAGAATGGAGACAAGGGAACAGTCAGCAAGAAGCCATTACACGAAGTGTAAGAACCATAGAATATTCCAGATGCTCCGAGCCCAGAGTACCCAAAGGAGAACAGTATGAGAAAGGAAAAAAAAAAGAGCATGAAGCAAGATATAAGGACCTCTGAACACTAAACCTTGAAGTTCAGACTTTAACCTGTAGGCAGACATGGTCACTGATGGCTTTTACATATGAAAGTGAAGAAACTAGGTAGAAAGTGTAAGAATGGATAGGAAGATGAAAGATTAGTTAGGAGATAGCCTACCAACAAGAATGATACACCATGGGACAAATTTAACCAAAGACATGGAAAACTTCTACAGTGAGAACTACAGTAATGAAAGAAACTGAAGGCACACAGAAGTGGAAAGACATACAATGTACATGGATTCAAAATATTAAAATTATTAAGATATTTACTGTTACTTAGTCATTTACAGACTCTAATCCCTATAGAATATGAATGACCTATTTTACAGAATGAGAAAATACAATCCTAAAATTCATACAGAAGCACAAAGATCCTACATAGCCAAACCTGTCTTGAACAAAACTATCACAATACTTGATTTCAATGCATATTTCCACCACCACAGCAATAACCAAAACTGCATGGGTTGGTACAATAATAGAAACCCAGACCAATGGAGCAGAGATCTCAGAAATAAACCCATGCATCTATCTACAGCAAACTGATTCTCAACAAAAGCACCTAAAACATACAGTGGAGAAAAAATAGACTCTTCAAGTGATGGTAAAATGAGGGCCAGGAGTATAACTCAGCAGCACATTGCCTGCCTGGCAAACATGAGGCCTTGAGTTCAATTTCAGGTACCAATAAAAAAGAAAAGAAAAGGTAAAATGATGCTGGGAAAATTGATATTCATATAAAGAAAACAAAAAATTTGACCCCATCTTTCACCCTGTACCAAAAATAAAATCAATGCAAACTGAATCAAAGACATGATACTACTAAACTACTAGTACAAAATGAAACACTTCAAGACATTTTGAAAATGACCACAAGAACATAGACAACAAAAGCAAAAGTAGATAAATGGAATCACATCAAATGAAAAAGCTTACACACAATCCACAGAGTAAAGAAACAGCACGTGGAGTGACACAGAAGGTATTTGTCAACTAAGGATTCATATTCACAGTATGTAGGAAATAAATTATAAAAATGTAAGCAACATAATTAAAAAGCAGCAAATTATCTGAATAGACATTTCTCAGAAGAAAATATACAACTGGCCTTTAAATACATGAAAAAGTGTCATTAGCCATCAGGAAAAGGCTATTTGAAACTATAGTAAAACACCATTTAACTCCAGTTAGAATGATTACTGTAGGGGGTAAAAAGGTAACAAATGTTTATGAGGGTTTGGAGAAAAAGGAGCTCTTATACATTGCTGACTGGAATGTAAATTAAGAGACCCACTATGGAGAGGTTTCTCAAAAACCTAAAAATAGAGCCACCAAACAATCTAGCTATCCCAATACTAAGTATATAGCCAAAGGGAATAAAATCAGCAAACCGAAAAGATACCTACACACCCAAGCTTCTTACAGCACTACTCATAATAGCTAAGTATGAAATCTACCTATGAGTCAATGAATGGATAAAGAAAATGTGGTACATATACACAAAAATAAATATTATTCAGCATAAGGAAAGGTAAGCCTTGTCTTTTGCAGTAAAAATGGATGGAATTAGAGGACATCATATTCAGTGGAGTAAGTCAGATACAGAAAGATAAGTACTATGTGTTCTTTTTTTACAGGTGGAGGTTTTAAAAGGTTGAACTGAAAATTACAGAGTAATTGCTAGAGGATGGAAAAAGTTGGAGGGAAGCTGGAGAAGGGAGCTGGACCTGGTCAGCACTTGCTGCAGCATGTGTTAAAAATTCTACACTGACCTCCCCTCAGACAGTCACACCAGTACATATCAATGCAAAATAAATATTTTAGAAAAAGTACTCCTACCAGTAAATTAGGATATGAATTCTGCCCTTCAAAACACTTGTCTCCACTATTTTCAAATCAAAGCTTGGGGCCCAGATGGGATGCTTGTAGCATGGGGCAACCAAAACAACTGTTCCGGAAAGAGGGTCGCTGTCTTCAACTAGGATCTGTACCACAATTCCTACCTCACAGGGATGCATAAGGGGAAGGTACTTTTAGCTTATGTTTTTGGGGAAAAGCATTTGAATGAAAAATAGGTTCCAATACACCCAGAAAAGTAACCGGGGTAGAAGGAGGGCTACAGAGTCAGTATCATAGTTAGGAATTACTTATCTCAGGCAAGTTACTCAACAAAGTGCAGCCTTCCACACCTCAGCTTTCTGTGCTGTAAAACAGGGTCAAAAACTACCTTCATCAGAATGCTAATTATGAGATTTGAAAATAGCTTCAGACAAGTATATAGTAAGGAAAGAAAAGGACAACTATCCTTATCATTGCTTTTGACAATAGACTAGAATGGAATTTTGTTTCTACGTTTCATACATTAAAAATGTGATCAGTTAGTGCTATCACAGGTAAGTTTTTCATTGTTTAGTTTTCCAAGCTTATCCTTTCTAAAATGTATCAAACTTAATTTAACGTTCTTTCTGATGACATAATCATCATGATTTCTCAAGTTCCTGCTCACATTAAAAGTGATTAATATACTATGGATGTGATTTCAATGAGAGTTAAACATGTACCAGAGCACCAAGGACATCTACCACTGTAAAATATAAACATGAGTTCCACATGTTATCTGACATCTGCATGGTAACAGACTTGTAACTGCCTTTTAAAAAAATGTTTTTGCTACCCAAATTTTCAAGCACACTTAAAAGTAGAAAGAAGAGTATAATAAATTACCATTATCCATCACCCACTTTCAACAATAATCAGCAGTGTGCCAGTCTTGTTTCATTTATACTTCTCCATTCTTTGGCCCTTGTTTGACACCTTTCTTCATCCACAGATTTATGGAGATTTAATTTACTATTATAAGTACACAATTCAATGGTTTCTGATCAATTTACAGAATTGCACAACCATCACTACAATTGAACATTTCATCTTCCTGATTGGATAAAAGGAAATGTGTGCATACATATACAATGAACTATTATTCATTTTTAAAAAGAAGAAATCTTGCTATTTGCAATAACATGAATGAATATAGAAGATATTATGCTAAGAGAAATAAGCCTGGCACAAAAAGATAAATATTGAATTCTCTTACTCATATATGAAGTATTAAAAAAAAAAAATTTAAACTCAGAAATACAGCCATTGGTCCAGCAAGATAGCTCAGTGGACCAATCCCCTGTTTAGGCAAGCACAGGGCCAGGAGTTTGATCCCTAGCACCATATGCTGCACCAGCCCTGCCCTGGGGCACACTGTGCAAGTCACCAAGACTGGGTGTGGTGGCACATGCCTATAATCCCAGCACTGGGGAGGCTGAAAACTGGAAGATCACTATGAGTCCCAGCTGCATAGTAAGACCCTGTACCAAATATATTAAAAAAAAAAAAAAAAGAAGAAGAAGAAGAAGAAATAGAGCCATGTAGTCAATGGAGGGTATGGGGAAATGTTGGCCAAAGGATGCATTTCACTTAGACAGGAGGAGTAAATTGAAATCATCTACCATACAAGGTATAATCAAAATATAAGGGGAATGCTTATATTTTTTAAAATGTATTATTATAAAAGCCACATTGAAGTTAATCCCCCTTCAAACACTCCTTGCTTCAGACACACCTATTCCACTGTTCTTACTACCTCCACAGCAGCACCGAAGTCTTCTTTTATAAGGGTCTTTGGTTGTCCTTTCAAATGGATTAAAAACATTCATATTTCACAGTCATTTTGACTTTAAGGAAGAGAAAGACGCCACAGAGCACCAGGTCTGGTAAATAAGGAGGATGAGGACACTCCACCTTCCTTTCTTTCTTTCATTCTTTCTGTTTTTTGTTTTTTGTTTTTTGGTTTGTTCTTTTTTTTTTTTTTTTTTTTTGTGGTAGCAGGGATCGAACTCAGGACCTTGCACTTGCCAGGCAAGCACTTATTCCACTGAGCTATCTCCCTGGCCCCAGGATAACTCCATAATGTTTTTATTTGACAAAAATTACTGTAAACAACTGAACAAAAAATACAGTAAATGTTTAAATTTTTTACATTGTTATAGTAAAAGACATGGCCATTAATCGCCCTCAAAATACCCTCTTTGTTCTGAGCACTTTTATTCTCCCTCACAATATTCCCCTTCCCTGACTACATTTATCCCATCGCTTTGGACAGTATGTTTTACTCTAATAAAGTTTTCAAAATTTAAACATTCACCATATTTGTGATCAGTGCTTGTATATTATGGTGACAATAGCAACATATTGTATATATGAAACTGGTAAGAGTAGATTTTAAGTGTTCTGATCATATATACAAAAAAGATAAGGATATAAAGTAATTCACATAATTATATATATTTATATGTATAAATAATATGTATAATAATTCATATGTTTATATATATCCTGATTTAGCCACTCATATAGATGGTAATATATACATTTATTTATATATAAGCATTACATTGTACACAATGTATAGCATTTTTACCTGTAAAAATAAAATAAAAGCAAGGAAATTCTGCCATTTGTGACAACAGATTATCTAAAGGGTAGCATGCTAAGTGAAATAAGTCAGAGGAAAAAGACATATTTTCAGAAAAAAATTTTCAACATTTTTTATCCCAAAAGTGCCCATCTCCCCATTTCACTTTAGCCTTAGGCAGCTAACAGACTGTTGCCTTTATATACTGTCCTCTTCTGTCATAAAATATGCAGTGCTCTCCATCTTATTTTTCACTTAGCATATTGTTTTTGTAATAAAGTACTTTGTTCTCTTATATCTCAACAGCATTCTCTTGTATAAATATGGCATGGTTTGTAAACTATATACATGACTGTCTCGAGTTTGAGCTCTTATGGATAGTGCTTCTCCTTAGAAGTAGAGGGGCCAGGGAGATGGCTCAGTAGGATAAGCACTTGACTGGCAAACACAAGGATCTGAGTTCAATTCCCAGTTCCGCCAAAAAAAAAAAGAAGTAGATCTGCTGAGGTTTTGACTGCCTTTAACTGAACAAAATCACATAATATCAGAATCTGAGCAGATCTGAAACATTATACAACCCAACCTCTCATCTAATAACAAAAACGCATTGATTTTTGCAATATTCATGGTTCACTGATGATAGACAGACTGGAACCCCCGGGTTTCTGGGCATTCTCTTCTTCTCCCTTCTCCCTTCTCCCTTCCCCTCCTCCTCCCTTCTCCTCCTTCTTCTCCTTCTCCTCCTTCTCCTCCTTCTTCTCCTCCTTCTCCACTTCCTCCTCCTCCTTCTTCTCCTCCTTCTCTTCCTCCTTCTCCTCCTCCTTTCTTTTTAAATTTGTTTTCATTTTCCCTGTAGAGATAGTCTGCCTGGAACTCTTTTCCCTCACTTCCATTCTGGACAAGCTGCTCTTCTAAGGCCAGAGCTGCCATGGCCACTTCAGTCCTTGCCTGGGAAGCCACTTTACTTGTGGCAGACTTTTGTTCCTTACTCCCAGGGTAAAACCCTTAGCCCCACATCTGCCTCTGGCAATCTGAGGACTCACTGTGAGCCTGTGGGACTCTGTGAGCAAATACACTGTCCCATCCTCTACTTCGCCCCCAGGCACCTTATTCCAGACCTGCCCTTTCCTCTGTAAACCCACTTGGCATCCTTCATCTGCTGTCTGTGTAGTTCAGGGTTATAGATAGCCCCAAAATTTATGAGGATATTATCTACATTCCTAGACTTTGTTTTAGATTGAGGAAGATTTTCAAGGAAACAAAGCAAAATTTCTCTGGTAATTTGAAACTAGAAATGTCCAACTGTTTTGAAACTATCTCTTAGGTGAAATAGTTATTATGTCATTAATAAAAATATATGACAAATGATAATTTCATTCAAAGTAAGAACAGGCACAGTCTTGTCTCAAACCCTAAACATGGGTTTTTTTCCATAAATGTCCTGCATGTACATGAAAGAGGCTATCCTTCACTATGCACAGGAAAAACTGGCCTTATTTCCCACTGTAGCTAGTTACTACGCCAGGAGCCTAACAGGCAAAATAGAGTCTCATTGAAGCTGAAAAAATCCATGGGCTTTTTACAGATAAAAATTATTATTCCAAGTTTTCGATAAATATTTTGTCAAATAGCAAGTACACAGAACTGATTCTAGATATTTTTTTCCAATTAAGTAAATCAAATCTACTGTCATTGCTCTCCTTTTCAACAACTGTTTATGAATTATGCACCACAGGCTAGAAAACAGTGGGTACACACATATATAGCAGTTGGCTGTTATTCTCCATCCAGCTAACAAGCATTTATTGGACATGCTGTGCACTAAGCATAGCAGAGGAAATAGATGTAGATAAAAATATGGCCCTATGGCCTTTATAATCTACTTTCGATAACAAAACAAATACAGGAGAAGTTAAACAGTACAAAGCAGTATGTGGTCAAGGGACAGGAGCTCAAGTGTTACAGAAATGAGGATGCTGACTATCTAGATAATACTGAGAACAGAAGGGAAGGAAGGACAACAAAAACCTAAGGTCCACATAGAAACTAAAGCTAATGTATGCAATGATTATGTCACTGGTCAGATTAAAACCTTTGATGGCTCATTACTGACAAATGGCCAGATAAAGACCAAACTCTCTAGCAAGATCATAAGACATCGTAGGTCCTGGCTTCAGTCTAATTGGCTAGATTTTATTCAAGCCAAGACCTCCCATTAATGGTCCCTGAACACAATGACACCCATCGCTGTCTACCCTCCTTTGTTCCTGCTGCCCTTCCTACCCAGCACCTACTCCTCCATCTCAGCTACTGAAATACATGAACTTTACACTCTACTTCCTTCCTTGACAGCATCCAACACTGCTTTTTTTTTTTTTTTTCTCCAATATTAACTGTTCAGATCTTTGCCTGGAGATAGCCAGTCTCTAAGATGTCCCCAGTGATTCTCACATTCTGGCACTGAGGAATCCCATCCCTCATGACCTGTTTAAACAACAGGGTATTGAAGAAGAGATACTGTGCGACTTCCAATGCTTGATCTTGAAAGCCACTTGAGTCTTCTACTTTTCGTGCTCTTTTGTATCACTCACTCTGGGGATGGCCAACCACAGATCATAGTTTACTCTAGCAAACTTACGGAGTGGTCTAAACACATAGACTGAGGCTTTCTGCCTAAGCTCAGTGCCAATGTCAGTGAACTAATGTGGAATCATGTCTTGCAACCCCAGAAAAATCTTCAGAAGTCTAGGCCTGGCCAACTGTTAAGTTTCTACCTCATGAAAGACCTCATATCTGAACCATCTAGTTGAGCTGCTCCCAAATTCTTGATCCGCAGAAGCTAAGCACAATATTTATCATTAGTTTTAGGTGAGTTTTGTAAGCTGTTTATTACATAGCAATAATTAATAAAAATATCTCCTTATGTATTCTACATGGGATTCTAAATATTTCCATCTAAAGCTTTTTTAGAACTAGATTAACTATACCCCAAGGGCAAAAGTTTTTAAATTCTCTACATTCTTCGTAAGACATTTGACAATCATTAGTTTATTGAAATAATTGAAAAAAAAAATAAAATAGTTGCTAAAATAGTGCCCTGCACTAACTTCATATTGATTTTGGATAATCCTCCAATTTTTTTTAACTTTCAAGATAGTATGCAAGTAATATCAATTGGTAATCTGAATTCTGATCTCAGACTTGCCTTTTAAGGAATACTTCTAGGACTACAGAGAGACTTCAACTTATCTGTATACCAGGACTTGTCTTCCCATTCTGATATTCCTAACTTGTTCAAAGGCAAGGATAGCTTTAAAGTGTCACCAGTGGTAAATGAGAATTGAGCCAGCCAAGAGTTAATGACAGGAATTGGGGAACAAAATTGACAACAATAAACATCTATCATATAGAATTCAGTGTCAATTGACTCTGACCCTGGCAGAATACTCAGTCCAGTTACTGTGGTCCCTGTCCAACAAACTAAAGGCATTTCACAGATTCCTACTTCAGATTTCTTCTGAATCCCCAGTTAATTTAAGAGGGTTCCAGTTCAGAGCATGTACCTTCTTAAACTTAAGAGTTAATTTACTATCTAATAGAGTCCACATGGGTCTTCAAGGGACCCAACAAAGCTGCTCTAAAACTGAATGAGTTAGCCTCTTGTTAAATTAAAAAAAAAAACAAAAACAGAATCACACTTTTGTAGTCGTTCATTCATGAAACCATCGGAAGCAACAAGTCACAGGCACCACCACTGGGCAACACCAAGAAATGTGAAACCATGAAATTATAGATCATACACACAGTAAAGTAAGGGTCATTACATAATGTACTCATTGCTGACAAGTAAGCTGGCTCAGAAGAATAATTTACTTTGTACTGACATCTACATCAATGACTGGAAGATGAAGGAAATAACAAAATAATTAAGTTATAGAAAGGAAAGCTACAAAATCATGTTAGAAGACACATGGCTCCCACAGTAAAAAGGAGTATGCAGCTTTAAGTGGAAAGCCACAGCACAAATCTAGTCAACTTAGCCTAGGGGCAAAGCAAGATTAGTTCCAAGAATGAGTATTTAGTGCTTATTAAAATTCTGTGCAGTTTCATTGTAAATTCCCTCCTCTTTCTCTTTGGATCCTATATCCACAGACCTCAAAAAGAGCTGGTATTTATCCTAATTCCTTCCATATGTTAAACACACCTCATTGCCCTTGGGCTCCAGAGTAGTTTCTTCTGGAAAAGGGGGATGGAGATTGTGCTTTCTGTGTAGACCATTCCATCCTATTAGTGCTAGACACCTGAGCTTTATTAGCAAACAACTAGGTGCCACTTACATAAGCCTGCTGATAAGGAAAGGCTGTAGTCCAGCTGTTCTTGGCACTCCTTTTCACATAAAAGATCTATTGCTTGAGCAAACTTGGTCTAAACTCTAAAAGTTGTGTGTTTAACTAAAAAAAAATTTTAAAGCCCTCATGATCTTAGTCTCATTAATTGTTCTGCAAAATCCAGATTCAACCATACTGTTAGTATTTGTGCTCCAGTACATCTCAGCAGTATCAGAACAAGATAATGGTTTTAAAAATACAAGATGTGAAAAACAAGTAAAATAAAAAATATGGACATTCCTTCAGGCTACATCTGTTTTATTTTCACTCCTTCTCAAGAAAGGCAACATACAATTTTACTTAAAATGAAGTCAAGGGCTGGGGAGTTAGCTTAGCAGTCTAAGTCTGCCTGGTAAGCATAAGGACCCAGGTTCGATCCCTGGTACCACATGCCACGCAGGATCCAGAATCCCAGGCATGCTGTGCTGACCACTAAAACCCAGCATGGTGGTGTACACTTGTAATTCCAGTACTGGGAAGGCTGAGACAGGAGGATGACTATGAGTCTGAGATGTGTAGCAAGACCTAGTACCAAATAAATATTTTTTTAAAAAAAGAAATAAAGTCAAATGTCTAGAAAACACATGTAAGAAATGAAATGACATCAAAGGAAAAAAGAACATTGAACATGTATAAAAATAGGATAAAGATGTTTTTACACACACCTATAACCTTACTATGTTCTACTCTTTCTAAGTTTACTTTTGTTGGGAGTTGTCATGCTAGTAGGTGTCATATGTTTACTTTTTTAAGTGGTCAGAATGAGATCTCATCTTACTAAAACAGGGTGGTGACATTTGAGTCATCCTAGACAAATGCCTACCTCATTTCCTAAAGTTTCTTCAGGGTTAGCAATTCTTCATATTCAAATTTAACCCCTGTAAAAGGAGAGAAATGGTGTAACTTGGTAATCAGAGTAAATTTTAAGGAAAGGTCTCACTTTTTTTTTTTTTTTTTTTTTTTTTTTGTATTTTAGTACAGGGTCTATAGGGTCTCCCTATGCAGATCGGACTCATAGTGATCCTCCTGTTTTCAGCCTCTGAAGCGCTGGGATTACAGGTATGCAACACCACACCCAGTTTCAATCACTGTCTCATTGCATCCCAGGGATCGAACCCTGGTGCCTGTGTCTACCTAAGCAGGTGCAAAGGTCTCACTTTTATTGTCAAACTAAAATAATCCCTTAAATGAAAGTAATAAATTTAGCCAAGTCATAGAAATAAGGTCACTCATTAATATATACTTACTGAGAACATGGGTATCAAGATGAGTTCTAAAGATAAAGCTTATTTACACCACAGAAGCAGAAAGAAGAACAGTGGTTATGAGGAGTAGGTTGGCAGTGAAAAATGTTTGTCAAAGGATATAGCCTTTGGTTATGAGGTGAAAAGTTCTAGGAGCTAATTTACAGCATCACATTAATAGTGCTGGAGGAAAAGTTACCACCTGTAGGGAACTATTTGAAGAAGCTATAGACAGCTGCAAACTAAGGTGGAATACTACAGGTGTGAAGACAGCGAGCTGGAAGGAATTATTAAACATTTGGAAAGGAAGCAACTCCTTCTGCTCTGAGCAAAAAAATCAGGAGGCTGCAGCATCTGAACTGCCTTAGGATGGACAGGCTGATATTGTCCAGCATAGAGAGGCAAGATGCACATCACCTGGGGCAGAGGCAGAGAAAAGCAGTTTATGTCCCACTGGGACAGCACAGGCTTAGGGACAGCATCAGAGGAAACAGGAAGAGGGAGAGGAGGCTTGGATTGGACCTACCATAATCAGGAGAGGAGGGTGGGCAAATCAGCAGGTACTGTCCTTCCTGCCCCACAAAGAGCCTCAAACTCACTGTTCTATTTGATGCTCGCCCGTTGGCTTACAAGGGAGAAAACTGACCCTTGGGGATTCAAATATAGTCCTCAAAAGTACAGTTCACATCTGTACACCCACATCAGTACTGTGCCAGTGAACAGTCGAGCTGCCCAACGCCTGCCCAACACAAGGGGGTAACCAACTCACAGGCCAGGCCTATGTTTTGCCTACAGTGCGCACAGCTCTCTGGGACTTTTTAAAAACAGACATGGGTTGCTACTGACTAGTCTAAGTTAGAGGAATGCAAGTGCTGGAAAAGTTTTGAAAAAGAGGGTAGTAAAGGCTAGGAAGATGGAGTTATTTAATGTTGAAAGCTGAAAGTGTTTATATATGTCTTGCTTTTCTCTGGGCACTATTTTTATACAGATTTTTCCAAGGCATTATTAGAATGCCTCAAACCCTCAGTGCAATCTAAAATTCTCTCCTGTGGCAAATATACATTTATTATGAAAATTTAAACACTACAGACAGTATAAAATTAACATATAAACTTCTCCCTCTTCCATTCTGTAGTTCCACTATTAAATAGCATATTGCTCATTCTAGTAAATGCTGATTTACTCATAAACATCACAGGCCTTTTTTAAGATAATGAGATCATTATTTGGCTTTTGAATTTAATCTTTCTTGGAGATCTTTCCATACCAGCTCAGGGAGAAACCCTGTTCTAAAGATGCACAGTGTGCATGCTGTCCTGTCGTGTGTGTGTGTGTGTGTGTGTGTGTGTGTGCACGTGCATGTGCTGTGTGTGCACACATGTGTAAGCAACTGGTAAACATGTAAGTCATTTAAAAAATGAAAGTCATAACAAGCTTTTGTTTGTTTTTATTTTTTTCATTGCTGGAGACTGAACCCAGGGTTTCGTGTATGAAAGGCAAGCACTATACCACTGAGGTACACTCCAGCTACTCTTCATTCTTAAAAACAACACTGAAATTTTATACCAAAACTCATTTGGGGCCACTTGTATCAGCTTCTCAGATATTGTCACAGATGGTCCCTCTGCTATAAGACATCATTTAGCAAGATTTCATCATATCCACATACAGTTAACTGTCACTCAGCAATGAAGGGTAAAGGGGAATGCAAATAGTCTAAAAATAAATTGACTCACCCTGAGCTCCCAGGAAGGCTCAGGCTGGAGTTCTCCCTCCCACCCTGCAGCCTCTGGGCAGGGCAGCCTCCCTGCTCTGAGGACCAGGGCACTTGCCTCCTTTTCTTTACCAGTGGCTTCAGCCTCCCTGGTTTCCATGCTTAAAATGAAAGGAAAAGGGGCCGGGGAGATGGCTCAGTAGGATAAGCGCTTGACCGGCAAACGCAAGGATCTGAGTTCAATCCCCGGTTCCGCCAAAAAAAAGAAAGGAAAATACAGCTGATAATTAGCAGAACACAATATACAGCTACTTTCTCTTAATTCAATGACTAGAAAGATTTGTACTAATAGTGTTTGTGGATAAGATATCATGTCTGCATCTTGTACTATGAATAATCACTAAGAAGACAACAATATGCAATGTATTATTATTGAAACTGTCCCACTAATTGGCTTTGAAACTGTCTCATTGCTTTTGTTTCCCAATAAAATTATTTTTAAAAACTAGCAGAACATAGACATTTCAGAGCTGTGAAGGATTAAGATGACCTCCTCCAAACCTCTCTTAAAAATGGCAGTTCTGGCCCAAACATGTTGAACATGCCCAGCTCGGGTTTTTTCCATTATACAATACCCATTTAAATTTAAACACATATGCTGAGGTAGCACAGACTGTAAGATATTTACAACCTTATATCTAGAAGTTTTTAACTCCTTTCTACACCAGATTAGAATGGTCCTCCTCTGCCCCAGTGTCTTTGTTGAAACATTAACAAAGAAGTGCTGGTAACACTGCTGACTGGTTAACAGCAAGACACATGGCTTACAAACCTGGAGCAACTCGGGTGTGGGACTTTCTCCCACCCCTTTCTTGCCTATTCATGATGAAGGGTCTAAATCGGGGAGGCTGTGAAGTTCCACAGAAGGTCTGTTCAGGATGCAAACCTCAAAGAGTAGCTGGGTCCACCCTGTGGTCCTGAAGCCCAGCTATGTTACTAACCAATAGCAAGCACCTGCCCATAGCTCAATGAAGTTGGAAGTCCAGCTTCTGTGAAATGAGGATAATGACAGGCTCCTAACAGAACCTATTTCAGACTGTTACTGATGGGTATGGCAGCATACACAGAGATGTTACTACAGTGCCTGGCACATAGCAAGGTACTAGATAAGTACTGAGCCTTTACAGCTGCACTGGGCTCATACATAGGCAAACTCAAGCAGCTGAGAAGAGGAGAAAAAGTCTTCAATATGGTTTCTGCCAATTAACTAGAGCACATTGAAAGGGATTGCATCTTTATGCTGGTCCATAGCATATCACTAACAGTCACTCCTAGGACTATTCCAAGGGACACTTGACATTGATCTGGGGAAAACCTTGCAAGGGTGGGTCATGCTCAGAAAACATCTTTGCTAGGCCCAGCCTGAGGAGCACCACTTAGGGCTCTAAAAAGGACCAGAAAAATGGGGATCAGAAGGTGCTCTCAGGTCACAGGTGGGTTTTCTATACTACTGGCTACCCATAACAAGCAAGACCTCCCTGGGTGATCAAGTTTATGGGGGCTGCTTTTCTTTGTTCCTCAAATAAGAGGCCACTTCAACATTCACATCCACCAAGGGATCACTCCTTATTCTCATCCTTGCCTTGGTACAGTGAATGTGTTTCAAAGCAATGTATCTAGAAGATTGTCTTTCATTTTCCATTAGAACATGTGACTGGTATACCTAAGAAGAAGAAAGAAAAGGGTCAGAAGCCCCACAGGTCAAGCCTACCAGGGACTGGCAGGGAGAGGATAGACACTTGCTGAACAAGTACAAGGCATGCATGCAGTTTATTATTATTATTTTATTTTGAGACAAGATCTCACTAAGCTGCCTAAACTTGCCTAGAACGTGTGACCCTCCTGTCTTAGCTTCCTGGGATTATAGGCAGTGCACTATACCTGCCTGGCCAATGCTTTGAGAAGCATGAGATATCAATGTTTAGAGACCACCAACTCAATTATCTAAAGAATTGAGGCAGATAAACAAAATGTGCAAGCAAGTAGGACAACATAACAGGCATCAGCAGAACCTTTGACCACCCTGGCACATATATCATACTGGTCATCAACATTTAAGTTTTTAAAACTTTCAGTACATGAAACAAAAATCATCACATTCAGACTGAGGGTTCCCATCTTATAATGACTACTGAATCAAGTTCTAATGCCAAGTGACAAGGAAAGTATCAGTCAAGAGAGAGTAGCAGCAAGAAATGATCTCTCTGGGAAGGGAGCAGCCCCAGCACCCAGAGCCGCCACAGTACTCAGAAAAGCATAAAGAAGGCGGAGTCTGGGGTATGAGACTCATGAAATAAGAGGTCAAAGTAAGGACAGAGAGGGAGGCTTCGTTTTTGAGTCAGGTGCTCTGGTTCTGTGTTCTAGTTCTACAAATGCAATATGAGGACAATCTAACAGTGTTAAGCTGTGCAACTACAGGATGACTCTGGAGCAGGAGCGGGTACCACAGCCCAGCAATAGCCTCTCCTGGGAAGGGAAGAGTTAAAAGGGACTGGGTAATTCTCAACAAGCTAACAAGGAAAGGCAAAAAGCCCACATCCTTCCACATCACTTCATAAACACGCACACATTTAGGGTTATTTACACTTGACAAGATTTGGCTGAAGTTATACGACTAGAAAAAAGCAAGGCTCATTAAGAGTATGTGGCTCATTCAAGGCTAACAGGAGAAAGAGATTATTTGGCACTAGGAATGACCATATCATAAACTTGATTCAGTACCATAATGGTTCCCTAACCCCAGTACAGTACTGGAATGCTAGGCACACAGTAGATTGAATGAAATAATAAGACAGTGTTCTCAAAAGTGCGGGGGAAAAAAAAGCAGATCATGTCGAGGGAGAGAATATGAGATCATCATCAGACTTTCTGACAATAGTTTATGTCAAAAGAAAGTGAAGTGGCATTATTTAAAGTTCTCAAAGAAAAATAATGTGAACCAAGAATTTTTTTCCCCTGTGGTCCTGGGAATTAACCCTAGGGTCTTTGCTGAGCTACATCACCAGCCCTTCACAAATTTTTAAATTCTGAGACAAGGTCTCACCAAGTTGCTGAGGCTGAGCTTGAATTTGTGATCTTCCTGCCTTAGGCCCTCTGGAGTACAACAATTACAGGTATGTGTCACCTTGTCCACAGAGCCATGGATTGTATATAAACCAAAACTGACCTTAATTATAAAGGTCACAGAGGATTATCAAGAAATGAAAGGACATCATTTCCATGAGTGCTTCTGGACAGATCTATTAGAGTTTTAACTAAAGTACATAGCGACATGGGTGTGAGGACTGACAAACAAACGTTCATAGCGCTCACAGAAATCTGACTCAATTGGTACCAAAGGGAAAAGTTCTTTAGTATATAAGAGCAACATGATCTGCCCATTTGTTGAAAACCACAAGAAGGGTTTGATCCCAGGCCTGCGATTTTGGCCCTGCCCCTAGCTGGGTGTGGTGCCGCACACCTGTAATTCCAGTGCTTGAAAGGCTGAAAACAGGAACAAGTTTGTTCCGTATAGCAAGACCCTGTAGACCCTGTACTGAATACATTAAAAGAAAAAAAGAAAGAAAACCACAAGATATATGAATTCTACCACCAGACTATCAAATAACAAACTAAAGGAGAGTCTATTCTTATGATGTTACTCTAGCTGATCAATAAAATTAAAATGACAGAATTAAAATATGACCATTCTGCAACCTCCAATAAATTGATTAGACATTAAGGCTCAATGCTGCTTACATCCAAAAAAGAGTGAAAAAGCCAGGCTTCCAATGAAGAAGAGGATCAAATCCCAGTTCATGCGAACCTCTACACCCAGATGCAAGAAAGACAGGCACTGGAATGGGAGGAACAGCACTGTGAATGTGCATTTTGTTATCAAGACTGAGTGAAACTACAGGTTCAACATCCCAGCCCTTGTGCAAATAACTGTTTCCAGAAAAAAGGATGGTATAGAATCATAGAGTAAGAAATGTAAAAGCCATGGGGTTTCTGATGTGTTTCTAATGAACCAAACTAAACTACAGTGGGTTAGGTTGCACACTTGGGTGATAAAGCCATAAACAGATGCAAGAAAGTAATTACCATAAAATCAACATAGCATTTAGTGTTTTTTAGGGGGTGCAGAGGGAAGTGTGGGACTAGGACTTTGGCAAAGATCTGATTCACAACCTGAGGGCGAGTGATGCAGGTATTTGCCTTATAATTATTCTGTAAGCTGTGCATTTTTGTATGAATTCTGGAAATTTTCTTTTATTTTACAATAAAAGGGTTTTTTGTTTTTGTTTAGCACTAACAAAAACTAGGGGTGTCAGTACAACAGGCAAGAAATGCAAAAGGTCACGAGGTAGGTGGGAAAGGCTCCACTGCTACAGGAGCACTGGGATCCAATAGTAAATAAGCCAGGAACTAAGAATTTCGTTTCAGTGAATTTTTATGCTTAATCTACTGTTTTGATCAAAATTTTTAGACATTTGTAAAAAAACGATGTGCTCCAAAATATTTCAAGGGCTACCTTCAAAATGACCTGCTGGATACCTATCAGATTTGCAAAGGGTTTTGGGTGCTCACAGACAAGAGGTTACACAGCTCACATTCTATGAAGCATCAAGGTGACCAGCTCTACTCAGCCCCATAGTTCATCCTTCTGCCATCAGAAACAATCAACTGTGAAAATGACACAGAAGACAAACTAGATGACAGAATCAGAGTTTGTAGAAAATGAGAGAGTTCACAGCAGGTTACTGAGGGGAGATAAGTGTGGGAGCAGCTCAGCTGCCAAGGCGGGAGCCCAGAGGGGCCAGGCATTTGCAGCAGGCTTAATCCTAAACTTCAGTTCCTCACCTGTAAAAGAGGATTAATGGCAATGTCTCTCTCCTCTAAAAAGCTATGTGAAAATATTATGCCCTATATAACAATAGAATAACAAATTTCATTTTATAAAACTAAAAAAAAGTGTTCTTCTCAAACATGGATAGTGAAGATGAAATTAAACAAAAAGCATATAAAACAGTTCAATTCCTGGCCCACCGTACTTGACAAATGTTTGTCATGATTTTTAGGGTGTGAAACATTTTTCAGAAGAAAACTCTATTTTATAGACATCATCTCAGTTTTAATGCAGGACACATCTTCCAAAATTGAGTTATTTTTATAAACCCATGATTTTGAACATAACAGTCGTAACAGTCAGTACAAGCAGTAATTGAGTTTATGCCATTTTTTAACACCTTCCAAATTACTGGGATTTTCCCCTTCCTATTGCCATAATTGATGATTAAGTTTAGTTCCAATAGGGAAAAGGGCGCAGGGTTTGAAAGATGGCGGATGACATGGACCAGCAAAAAACCACCAACACCGTAGAGGAGCCGCTGGATCTCATCAGACTCAGCCTGAATGAGCGGATCTATGTGAAAATGAGGAACGACCGAGAGCTTCGAGGCAGATTACACGCTTATGATCAGCATTTAAACATGATATTGGGAGATGTGGAAGAAACTGTGACCACTATAGAAATTGATGAAGAGACATATGAGGAGATATACAAATCAACAAAATGAAATATCCCAATGCTATTTGTCTGGGGAGACGGTGTTGTACTAGATGCCCCTCCACTAAGAGTTGGCTGAAATGGAAATTCTTTCCTGTGTGGCAACATTGGGCTGTTTAACTGCACCAGACATTTAGGGGACAAGGCTGCACACATATTTGATACCAGGGGATGTATTCACCAGTGAAATGAGTTGATTTGCAAAAACCTTGTAACATTTTAAGTTAAGTAGCATTTTGTTTTTCTTTTAGCTTTCTACTACACATTTTCACCAAGGTGCTGAACTTTTTCAGGAGTTGGTTTGCTCTGTCATTCCTGCTAACAGTGTCTAGTGGTTTTTCTTTAAATTAAACTTGATGTTTCCCTTTTAAAAAAAAAAAAAGTTTAGTTCCAATAAAATCTGAGACTATGATAATGGTGGGGGCCTTCACTACAGAGAATCCAGCTTGGGAGTGTGAGGCTAATGTGGAGTCTGTCTGTCTCCCTAAGGAGCATGCTCATCCCCAGCTTCTTCCTCGAAGCACAGCCAGTTCCCTCGATGCCCACTCCCCATCTGTTGTCTCTCTTGAAGCCATGACTCAGTTCTAACCAGCAAAAACCTGGGAGGCTTCAGGAAAGATTTAACCTCCAATGAAAAGACAGAGCTACTACAGGATATTTTATCCTATTTTTTAAGACCAAATCTCACTATGTAGTTCAGGCTAGCCTTGAAATCAGTAGTTCTTCTATGTCAGTCTCCCTAGTGCTGAGATTGCTTTATGTACTTCAAGAGAACCAATTATCATTGCCACTTCTGTATCTCACTGTTTATAGTCAGTCAGTCTGTCTGTCTGTCTGTCTGTCTCTCTCTCTCTTTTCAAGGCTTTGAATAAATAGGCAGGCAGTGTGTGTAGCTGAAGAAGCCATTTCCTGCCCCAGGTGGAAGTCTGCAGATAAAGAAGAAGAAGCTGTAGAGAAGGGGGCAGAGGATAATCCGGGCTTTGAGGACACAGGGCCAGCCAGCCGTGGATCTGCCCAACCCAAGAGCACTCTTTGCATAAATAACTTCAGGTCTAACTGCTCAGACCATTCTTAGCTGGACATTCTCCTGCCTGCGTTCTGAAGCATCCTCATTGATATTCCTATGCTAGCACTTAAACCTCAGTGAGGTTGAATTAGGAGGTGGGAGTCTCTGGAGAAGTGATTAAGTCACAAGGGCTCTGCCCCATGGATTAGTGTCACAAAAGCGATTGGAGGGATACCCTAGTGACTTCTGTCCTTCTACCTTTCAGCTCTTCTACTATGTGAGGACAAAGAATTCATCTATTTTAAATGCTTCCACACAGCACAAAAACATCTTGGAAGTAAAAATAAACCCTCAGCAGATACCAAGTTTGCTGGTTTCTCGAGCTTAGACATCTCAGCCTCCAGAACTGTGAGAAATACATTTGCTGCTTTTCTTTATAAAGTACCTGGAGTTGGGTATCTTATGTTAGCAGTATAAACAGCTATAACCCTTGTCAATGTTAATATTTTGAAGCCTTAAACCCAACATCTCAGAACATGACTATCTTGATGATATCATTTCAGTTAAAATGAAGCCACAAGGATGGGTCCTACTCCAACCTGACTGATACATTTAAAAGAAGAGGAAACTAAGACAAACAGGGACACATCACACTTATATACACAAGAGAAGCTAAAATAATCCGTTGTCAGCAGAAATTAACTAGAAGTATTAGACAAAGTTCTTCATGCTAAAAGATGAGAAAATACCAGCTGCAAACTTGGGTCAACACTAAAAAATGATGAGCCTCATAGTAAGTAAATATTTAAAAAAGTTATCCTATTTAAATTTCTTTAAAAGATATTTAAGGTAAAAATAACTATGATTTTGAGAAGTTATGTATATACAGAACTAAACCATACAGCAATCAATACACAGGGGATCTACAATCTCCTTTATAAAAATGATTGTCACAGACTTAATTGTGTCCCCTTAAATTCATATTATCAAAGTTGTAACCCCCAATGTAACTGTGTTTGTACATAATTAAGAGTAAGTGGGGCCGGGGAGATGGCTCAGTGGAATAAGCGCTTGCCTGGCAAGCTCAAGGGCCTGAGTTCAATCCCTGGTTCTGCCAAAAAAAAAGAAAAAAGAAAGAAAGAGTAATAAGGTCATGAGTAGGAGACCTCACACCATAAGACTGTTGCTGAAGAAGGGTGAAACAAGGGGTACCCCTCACAAAAAAAAAAAAAAAAACAGTACGTGCACACAAAGGGAAGATATCACCTGTGAGCCACAAGGAGGGAAGAGGAGAAACCCAGTGTGCTGGCATCCTCATCTTGGACATCTGCTTTCAGATAAGCATCTGCTGTTTAGACCACACAGTCTGTGGAATTTCCCCTGCTTCCCTCCCCAACGGGGATTGAACTCAGGGAAGTGCTTATTCCAATGAACCATCTCCCTGGCCCCCCTGTAGCACTTTTTGTAGCAGCCCCCATAAACTAACACATGACAAGAGTACATTATGTTATAATGGCCTTACAAATACTAATGTCAGCTATCAAGTTTGTCTGTGTCTGTCTGGTTGTGTCTATCTGTCTGTAGATTGAACTCAGAATTCTCACACTGAGCTACATCTCCAGCCTTTTTTGTTTTTTAACTTTCTTTTTTTTCTTTACTTTTTGAAAAGACAGAGACTTGCTAAATCCCTAAGTTGTTCTGCTTGGACTAGAACTTGGGATCTTCCTGTCTCAGCCTCCTAAACTGCTGGGATTATAGGCATGGCCACTGTGGCCAGCTCTAACTCTTCTTTTTAAGGTTTTTTTTTTTTTTTTTTTTTTTTTTGCTTTTTGTTTATTAAATGACATTCTGGCTAGACGATATAGCTCAGTGGTAGAGTGCTTGCCCAACATAGGGCCTTGAAGTTCAATCTCAGCACTGAGGAAAAAGAAAAAGACTTCCACAGTAGGGCTGTTAACAAAAATGAGGGATACCGAGATTATAGCATGTGGTGGAGATCTCACTGCACTCCTGTCTTCCTGTCTTGGGCTGTTCAGCTGTGTTCGGACTTACAAGTGGACACAACAAGAAATGCCATGGCCTCTGGGGAAATATGCAGGTACACCATCCAGTGGTGGCAACAGATGTCAAAGTTCAGAACAAACCGATGATTCAAGACACTGAAGAAACTGGCCCAGCATGGAGTCCACCATTCAGGATTAGGAAATGACTCCTTTATTTTTCTTGCTTCTGTCTTTAAAGCCATGCAGTAGTTTTCTGGGAGATGGCTGATGTTTGATTAAACACGGCTTTCCCTACCTGGGTACAGGTCCCCAGTAACTCCTGGAGTGAACACGGGGACATCAGCCGGCTCAGGGCTCCCAGCAACTGGGGATGACCTCTGTTTACACATACTTAACCAGTTTGCTCCTTTGCTTTTATGGCCTAGAAGGTTGATAGTGCCTAAAGGAAGGGTTCCTGGAATTTGCCAGGGTAGGGAGCCCTGTGTAAATGGAGACCTCCTGAGGAAGAATGGAAGCCTTGCCCTGCTACCTGTGATCCTCCCCGCCTCCCTGCCAAGAAGGTGCTGCCAGGTGGAGTAGCTTGTGACCATGACTGTCTGGGCAGCCACAAAGATGACACACTTTTAACTTGGGTTCTGTGCTGTTTTATTTAGGGTTTTTCTGGGGCTATAGCTTCCATCTGACTCCAAGTCAGTCACCTGGGAAACTTCATATCACAGGTACTGATGCTTGGGCTCTCACTGCATCATTACCAATGGCCAGGCCTAGGAATCAGTATTTCTAATCCCCAGCACCCTCAAGTGATTGATGTTCAGATTGAGAATTTGTATCCTGGAGGCCTGTCTTCCTGTCTTGCTGTGAAGAAACTTAATTAGGCAAGTGGTGTCTAGAGACTGCTGCTTGCTTGCTTGCTTGGCAGCAGAGAGCAAATATGTTTAAAGTATAAAGTAGATTTTAAAAAGATTAAAATGCACACACACATGCACAATGCACATCCATGAGCCACCTTAAGAAACAACGACGTTTACTCAGCTAGGTCCTCACTGGGCTGAAAAGTATTGCATATCAACAGGTGAAGAAACAAGAGGTGCATCTTACAAATAGATCCATGGGACTGAAAGCCCTAACGCAGAGGTGTTGGAAGGTCTGCTCAGCATTCACTGGTTGAAAAATCAAGATTTCAGTCCCTTGGCAGTTCTGGCACTGTGAACTCATGTGTTGGGTGGCTTGAGGACACCGAGGTTGCTGTGCAGCTTACTATCTGGGGTGCTGCTCTTTTTGCAAGCTTGGTGTATGTTTGGAAGAGTCCAGACCCAGCCCAAGACTCTTGAGTCATCAAACTGCCCATTCTCTCTGCTGTTTCCTGCCCTGGAGAGGCCCTGGCGACTCCAAGAGTAGTGGCCTGTGCTTAGAACTGCCCTTTTTGCAATGAGAGGGCAACAGGAAAAGAGAAAAAACACTTTTTTCTTTGCAGCCATTTTACCATAACTTCCTTCTTTCTTCTATTATTATTATTATTGTTGTTGTTGTTGTTGTTACTATTACTATTATTATTTTGCATTGTGGGTTGTGCCAGTATGTGAGACTTTCTTATTTTTAATTTCTGGTCAGTTTTATTTATTTATTTTATGCATTTAGTACAGGGTCTACAGGGTATCACTATGTACATCAGGCTCACAGAGATTCTCCTGTTTTCAGCCTCCCAAGCACTGGGATTACAGGTACATGCCACCATGCCCAGTTTCAATCGCCCTCCTAGCACGCTCCGGGGTCAGGGCAGGCACAGCACACTGGGGATCAAACCCTGGCTGCTGTGCTCTGCCTCAGCAAGCGCTTTAGTCCGCTGAGCTATCTGGCCTGCCCTGGTCAGTTTTAAATTTATCATTTCAACTGGAGCTATGGAAACTTTTAATAATTGAAGTCCACTACTGATGACAGACAGTACTCATTTTAATAGAGCCACTGCTTTTTTCCCGTACATTTAAATATTTGACCAAAGATCAACAAGTGTGAAAATAGACTGAAGTAAATTGTGCCTCAGCCTTCCTGTGTGGTCAGCTATGTCCCAGGTCCAGCTCTGGAGCCCAGCACTGGGCTTCCCACCTCAGTGCATGAAAAGTGACGTGATAGAGAAGTGGTGAGGGACAGATGCCAGGGGCACTGGATTGTGCTCTTCCTGGTGCAGACCCTTGGTTCTGAGGACCCTGCACACATACCTATTCCTGATGTTACCCCTCTAGTGAGTCCTCTTGAAATTCTGTTCCTCTTGATAGCTGACATTAGTATCTGTAAGGCCATTGTAACATGATGTACTCTTGTCATGTGTTAGACAACACAAGCTGGGGGTGGGAAAGGCTTGACTAGAGCTCGAAGACTTGGAGCTAGAAGAGTGGGTTTGGCTGGCTGGGTCGTGTCCTCCTCTAGGCTCTTGTCAAGTATCTGAGAGTGCACAACACGTATCCTGCCAAGGAGGACAATCCCATTTGTTGAGGCCCTCGGCCTACAGGAACTCACAAGAGCCCTGCTGAGGACACCTAGCCAGAGGCCCGTTGTGACCCCACAGACAGCTGTCTGTCTTGATGATCTGCTTTCATCCTTACCTGCTTTATGTCTGGAGTTGTGTAAGGCCAGCCCACTACTCAGAGCTTAATTTTAAGAGTCATTTAAAAGCTTCCCTCATGCATGGGAACACAGCTCCTTGTGCTCAAGACACGTAAAACCCAGACGCCCTGCTCATTTGTCTTCACTGTCCATAGCATTTCCCTTATATCACCATGTGACACTGTAGCTGGGAATCTCTGAAGTTCTGTTGTATTCACCCTAGTCTCTTGGGCTCCTCTGCCATCATTATCAAAAAAACAAAAAACTTCATGCTAAAAGCACATATGGTACAAGTATTGCTCTGCTCCACTCCCCTCACGTCTAGTGCTAACACCACTCTCTGGAAGACCTACTACAACAAAAACTACCACTTGCTAGGTCCCTTTTCATACACTGCCCACAGGAATATGGTAGTTGAATGAACACAGCAATCTTTTTTTTTTTAAGTTTATTTATTTTTTATATATTTGATAAAGGTTCTCACTATGCAGCTCAGAGTTGTAGTAATCCTGCTATTTGCAGCCTCCCCAGCACTGGGATTACAAGCGTGTGCCACCACGGTCTCAGTGGCCAGCTCAATATGCCCCAGGTATGGGACTGGAGCAGCATGTTGTGCTGGGGATCAAACCCCCATCCCTATGCTTACCTAAGCTGGAGTTTAGTCCACTGAGCTATCTCACGGGCCCGCACACAGCAATCCTATTTACTGCTCATCAATATCATAAATAGGCTGGGGGACCTGAAATAGATGGTTCTAAGCCATACCATCAGTAGTGGTTGACTCATAAGCAGCTGATTCCAGTAAAATCATTAGAACCAATACTTTCTTCACTAAAGTCACCTTTTTAAAAATGTATTTAGTACAGGGTCTACTGGGTCTCACTACGTAGATCAGACTTACAGTGATTCTCCTGTTTTTAGCCTCCCAAGTGCTGGGATTACAGGCACATGCCATCATGCCCAGTTTACTAAAGTCACCTTTATACTCTGGTTTCTCTTCAGATTATATATATCTTTCGCCTTTTATTAAAGTCACCTTTATTCCCAATGTTAACTATAGTAAGTGAGCACTTAAACCTAATTCATTCTGTCATTAAAGAAACTAATCTAGATTTGTTTACAAGCTGGCATTCCAGTGGAAGCCCATTCCTGTGACCCCCTCCATCTTATTATTTCTTTTTTTGAGAGAGAAGAGTTATGTGCCTTGCCAGCTCCCAGTTACCTGGACAGAAATATCATCAGGTTAGTCTATAACCCCCACTCCACCTTGTTTTATAGGGAAATGCCCCTGAAAAGGAAAGCTCCAACCCTAGGAAAACAACTTTTTGATATACATTCAGCTTTGCAGCTGGATCTAAATCTCTGCTGATTCTGTACCTTAAATACTTCTAGAAAAAAAAAAAAATTCTCCCTAAAACAATGGGCTATTATGTGAGTTTTGGAGAACCCATTCTTATGGTTTGTGTCTAGTTGCCTCTCCAAAGACTCATGCAGTCATGGGGCAGACTTCTAGAGTTTGTAATTAATTCATGATACACTGGGATTATGGGTGTGAGTGCTGGTGGGATTATGTGTGTAAACACTACACCCAGCCTGGGGCGGATAGACTGAATGCAGCACTAGGGAGACAGACTTGCTCTCTGTAGCCATTGTTGCTGCTGCTCTTCTCATCTGTTCTCTTGCTAACGAAAGGCTGCTCTCTGCCATGTGCCACTCTGCCTTGGAGCCAGCTGAGTATGGACTGAAACCTCCACTAACGGTGGGCTACATAAACCTTTCTTTCCTTCATTTTGAGTGTTGGATATTTGTTTCAGCAATAAGAGAACAGTAACTGAGACACCCATGATATTTTTAAACAAGTTTCTCAGGTAACTTCCATGCTTGACACAAAAGCCCAAGGACAGAATTCCATGAAATCAGGTTTACTGGTGTTATGACACTGTTAATTCAAACAGATATCAGAAAAAAGTGCTTATTTCAGTTACTAATTTCCAGTGGGAATAAAAATATTTTGAAAATGGTTCTACTATTCCATGTCAGTCCCTTTCCTTTGTGAAACAGAAGAGAATTCTGAACCCATTATTGCCACAATAAACTTACCTCCAGGGACGCCCTTCTTATCAACACACACCTTTGCGCAAATTATCTGCCCTCTTGGGAATTCAGGACTTCACAGAAATATGAAGAAGCTGCACACTGCTGAGCACATGGTAGATCAATAAGTGCCTGCACTGAGCATGAATAGTGCTCACCTTTTATAAGCTGAACTGAGGAAGTGGACACCTCCAAACATGAATAACCCATGAATTATGGTCAAAGCATGTGAGTCAATTTCTACCTCTGCACCTGACATTCTAGAATCATTACCATTCCACTTTTAACTTGTGCCTTCCTCCGTACAATAAAACAGAATAAAAGCTAGATGGATCACTGGCTACCATTCCACATCATTTACATTTTAAAACATGGTTCTCTACTTTTTTTCACCCTCCACGAATCATTCATGTTTGGTGTTGGGCAACACTTTCCAAAGGAGAAAAGTCTAGAAACTATAGTCAAACCCTAGAACCACAACCATCAAAAAAAATAAAACAACTGCCCCCCAGCCAGGAGAACAGGAAATGAACTCTTAGCTGCAAGGAAACAAAGATGGGGGTATACAAAGTAGCATTTTGGTGTTTGTTGAGTTCTTTTGTGTGCATTTAGTATTAAAAGCAGGATGTGGGCAGTGTGAACTAGGGTGGGGCAGATAAAAGTAATCTGGCCAGTACCTCAGTATCAGAGCCACAGATTGCTGGGAAGGCAAAACTGCGGCCAGCTGCCCATTCTGCTGTGCAGGTTAGCCCTGGGCAAGTCATCACACTGCCAGTCAGTGCTGGCAGTACTGAGGCTGCACTAATGCTCCCTGGGCCTTTCCCTTCCTGGAAGAAAGAGGCAGCACTCAGTGGTCATGGCTACTCCTTGAGCTCCTGGCATCTGAACTGTGATCAACCCTCTCAATTTATACCAAGCAAAAACAGAGGGTAGGAATGGAGTGTCCTGCATGGTTCAGAGGTATGTTTGATTCTGAAACTGAATGAAATGAAAGTGCCAAGACAGAAATACCAGGCATCTGCTCCAGGGGATCCCTAGTAGAACTACATCAACTAAATCAGTTAACTCTAAGACTTGTGCATTGCCTACACTGTGGTCCACTCAACTTCAAGGCTTAATTATTTGAAGTTCCTCAAACCACACACTGCTGGGGCCTGGCCTTAGCTCAGTTGTTTAAGTGGCTGCTTCCACAAAGCTGTCAGCCTCAGGTTGCTGTAGTTCGATCCCGACAACACTCCAGCCAGCCAAACCACCCCTGAGGGCATTCGGAGCAAAAAAAACTTATTCCAAACCACACACTGCCGAGAAACCTGCATTTCCTCATAGGTACTGTATGAATGCAATCACTTCTCTCCGCGTACACTTCCCTCCAATTTCAACAGCATGAAAATTGCACAAAACAAGCCTCCTAACATGCCCTCAGCTTGAGACTGTACTGTGTCCCCCACTTATTTCTACCATTCTGGTTGAGATAAGATATTCACAAGTTACTAGGCAGCAGCAGATCTCAAAACTTTACTCAAATCACAAGTTAAAATTTCAAAAAAGTTAGCCAATTAATATATATGAAAGGAAAAACATATTTCAAAAATTTATAAAAAAAAGACTGTGTACTGGCTAGAATATTAACAAGAAATTGCTGACCAAACTCCCTACAACATATCTAGTTAGAAGGTGGCAATAAATGTTTCCAGGTGTTTATTTAAGTGTGATAATTATTTCTTTCCTTAAAGAGAGTCATATGTTTACACTGCAAATAATAACGTTCCTTAGTTAAAACATCGTGGAAACATTTTTGTGTAGCAGGATTCGAGCTGGACTAAAAATACCTGTGGCGATAAGCAGCCGTGGAGTGATTTCTCTGCGCCTAAGTTTCCTAAACCAAGCACAATGGCTCTTAAAGGCTACCACATTCCGTTTGTTTCCTTAGCCACACAGTTTGGTTATCCTTACACGGAGAGAATAATTTCTACTCAGAATGTCATTTTTCTGACAGCATCTCCTAAAGGGATTCTTACCAGGAAAGCGGGGATATTTTACTTTCACAGCAAGAGGGAAAGAAGACGTAGCGTTCAGAGACAATGGAAACTAAATGGGACCTCAGCAATCAGATTAATTTAACAGACGAGGAAACCTTTATAAATCAACTCAAACCACAACACAATGGTTATTATGATGGCAAAGCTAAGATCAGTTTTAATGTAGAAACGCGCTTCCTGCATGTAAAATACCGACCCACTCCGTAAGAACAACTAAGTGGGAATGAACCCCTGGTCCCGTGCAGACGAGGGTTTGCGTCTCAAGCCAGCTCCTCTCTCCGAGCGCGTTGGAGACACTGGTGTCTGTGGAGGCGTGGGGTCCCCTGGGCCGATCCTGGGCCTCGGGGTCCCGCGGAGCAGCCCGGAGCCCGCAGGCACCGCAGGACTGGACGCGACCTGAACCGGCGGCTCGCCTCCTGGACGCCCTCGGCCCACGTGCAGCCAGTTACCAGGACGACTACCACGCGGAGCCCGGCCACGGGCGGGGGGCTGGGGCCATAGGGTCTCGGGCAGGGGAGGGTGGAGGTCGCAGGGGCGCGCTCCCCGGAGGTGCACAGAGGGTAGCCGGAGTTTCGCGGCCGCGGCCCCCACGCCTCGCGCACACCCACTGGCCGCCCGCGCGCCCTCGCCTCCCCTCCGGGGAGCTGCGCCCGATCCCGGAAAGTCCCCAGTCCCCCTCGGCAGGAGAAGTCCGCGCCGGACGGGCGCTGAAGTACTCACTCGGAGGAGCAGCCGGCGGGCGGGACCTGAGGCGCGAGGTGGGCGGCTGCGCGGACTGACCCGCGGGACGCTGAGGGCTGGCGGAGAGAAGATCCAACTGGACCGCAGCCGGGGAGGGCGGGCGGGCGGGAAGCGGGGAACCGGGCCGGGGCGGGGCAGGGCCGGAGCTAGAGGAGAGGCCAGGGCCGGGGGCGGGGCCGCGGCGGGCCGAACTGGGGGCGGGGCCATGGTCGGGGGACCGAGCCAGAGTAGGAAGGGGCCGAGGAGCCGGGGACGGGGCGGAGCCGGGGACGGGGCGGAGCCAGGGCGGGGCGGGATAGGGGAGGGAGGGGGTCAGGGGCCGGAGCTGGGAGAGGAGCCGGGCCGACCGAGCGGCGGGAGGAGCCAGGGGCGGGGCGGGGCGGAGCCGAGCAGCAGGGCGGGGCAGGCGGTGGCGTGCTAGGGGCGGGGCGGGGCGGGGCGGAGCGGAGGCGGGGACCTGGGAGGGGGCGGGAGCGCGAGAGGAAGCGGGGCGTGGGCGGGAGCGCTGGGGAGCTGTCAGTGACTGGGGACCCTGGTCCAAAGGACGTGGCATGACTTAGGCAACTTCCCCGACTGGATCCCCCTTGACCTCAACATGTAGGTTAGAGAGACCCACATTTGTGTCGTGCCTTGACAATTGTTCGCGAAGGTTGGCCTCTTGTCACGATGATGATGCTCCGTGGATGTCCCGACATGCGTCTGCTTTCACGTGTTTATCTAATTTGGGCTCTGAGTACATCCGGTGCCGTTTCGTTTCCCCCGAGTTAGAGGCTGGCTGGCTCCGGCCAGCGCGATCCTGGGCCCCCGCCTCATCCACCTCAGGGTGGTATGACCGCCCTGTGTGCGGAGCAGGAGTCCTGGAGAGACCCCTCATTAGGCGGAGTCTGGGCTGCTTTCTCTAAATCAGCCCTTACCAGGAAGCCGTTTGCAAGAGCGAGGGGCTTCCTTGAGCACCTACAATGTGGTAATTCTGTGCACGGTGGTAGGACGACTAGTAATACCAGCGACTTTAGTTTCTGCCCTAATCCTCAGGACAACCTGTGGCATATGTCTTATAGGCACTCCAAATATGCAAAGAAATAGGCATAGCAAAAATCTTAGTCACTTTTCTCCTTGTTGAGACTAAATACCTAATGCACAAAGTTAAAAGGTGATGTGCTCGCTTCGGCAGCACATATACCAAAGTTAAAAGGAGAAAGGTTTATTTAACTCGCAGTTTGTGGAAATTTCTCTCAGCTGGCTCCAACGCAGGGTGGCATATGGCAGAGGGCAATGTTCATGGCAGGAGAAGGTAGCAAAAGCAGCAAGAGAAAAGCAAGACAAGCTTGTTTCTGTCCCTTATACTATATGCAATTTACCTAGATTAGGGCAGTGCCAATCCAATCAGACCCAATCAACAATCACCCACCCTTCACAGCTGCATTGCACTAGAAATCAGTCACACTCTAGATTAAGCCACCTGGGGGGGGAGCCTGTCCCTCATAACTACATGAGGCTTAGGGGGTTATCTAGACAAACCTTAACAGTGAAGTTCAAATAGCCTGTGCAAAAATGTTACACATTTAGGAAATTAAAGAGTGTGTCTGACAGGCAAGTGAATTTTGGATAGATAAAAGAGACAAAATCACAATACATTTGGGTTTAATACAAACAAAAGATAGGAACATACACCAGTGGTTTCACAGATGCTTTATAGCTATAGAGAGAATGTGCAAGGACATTTTTCTGGAGAAGGTGATGTCTAAACTGGGTTTAAAAGAAGGCTTTGAAACTTAATGGGTGAGTACAAGGGAAGAGCCATAAACATTTTCCAGCGTTAAGGACTGGAGAGGTCCACTGGTGGTTGTATTGAAGCTAAAATAAGAACAGGACCAACAGCAAAGACTTTCCAACTCAGGAACTAAATAGCAATAATTTGACCCTCGATTAGGAAGAATCCAGAAGATTTTAAATATGGGACACAACAAAATGTTGTGCTATAAAGGCTAAGCTGAAAATGGCAGAAGAGTCCAGAGCCAGGTAATTCTTGAAATACGTCAGGATGAAATACTGTCATAGGCAGAATAACAATGCCTTGCAGTCTGTCCATTCCTTAGTTCCCAGAACCTGCAAATACGCTAACAGTACATGACAGAAGGCACTTTGCAGGTATGATTCGGTATATTGCGATGCAGACCTTGTCCTGAATTATTTAGGTGGGCCCAAACTAATAACAAGTCTCCTACAGCAGAAACATAAGTCTTCTTTTATCTAATCTAGACTTGTATTTCTCCTGGTTGTCATCCTTTTAAAGATGTGGTGGGGCACAACTCCTAGGTCATGAGCTCATCTGTGAGAAACCTCTAGAAACTGGAAATAGGCCTATTTTGTTGTTGTTCAACAACAACAAAAATTGACAGAACTGAATTTTGCCAGTAATCTAAATGAGCAAGGTCATGGATCTTCCCTTAGAGCTTCCAGAGAGTAAATCAGCTGTACTGACACCTTGACTTATGTCCTATAGAACTATAAAATAATAAACTTACATTGTTTTAAATGCTTAAGGTTGTGGGAGCTTGTTATGGTGATAATAGCAAAGTAATACAGTACAAATGGTGAGAGCTTAGATGACTAGCTCAGTGGACTAAAGCACCTGCTTAGGCAGAGCATAGAGGCTGGGGTTCCATCCCCAGTGTGCCCGGCCACCTTGCCCCAGAGGCATGCTGAGACAGCAACTGAGGCTGGGCATGGTGGTGCACGCCTGTAATCCCAGCTCTTTGGGAAACTGAACGGAGGCTGATCACACCAAGTCTAATCTATGTAGGGAGACCCTGTAGACCCTGTAGGCCCTTACTAAAAAAAAAAAAAAAAAAAAAAGTAGATAAAAAGGGATTGAAGCCATGGGAAAGGAGTTATCCAAGTTAGTTTTTCTTGATATTTGTTATCTTTTATTTATTTAGTACCAGGTCTCACTATGCAGTTCAGACTCATGGTGATTCGCTTGTTTCAGCCTCTTCAGTGCTGGGATTATAGACATGTACCACCAGGCCTGGTTTCAGTGGCCAGCTTGTTGCAGGACCAGCATAGCATATGGTACTGGGGATAGAACGCAGGTCCTTGCACTTGTCAGGCAGGCACTTAGACCACCGAGCTATCTCCCTGGCCCCTTCTTTTATCTCAATGAATCAGAATAAAATTGTTCAATAGTTGAGGGGGTGGAGGCAGTTCCTTGAGCCCTCCCTTCTGTCTCAGAGGTCACATTTCAGAGGCACCTTTGTAACATTAGGCATCCCTTATCATTGTCTTCAAAATGCTATTAGACTTTTATGCCTTTAACTTTGGTAAAGAACCAGAGCTTTGCTTTATCCTGTTTATGTTCAGAAATTAGCAGGATAATTAACTTTCCTATTTTGTTGGATTGACAGATAACAGACATTTTGTTTTCAAGCTATCTCTTACGTATTTCCAACTTGGAGTCATAAAAATATATTAGAATGTAGAAGTTAGCATGTAAATCAATGACAAAATGGTATTTTTAAATAATTGTAGATGCCTGAACGGGTGAATCCTTTGAACAAGAAAGTCCTGAGCTTTGTAAACTACAGGTAGAGATAACTGTTACTACAGCTGCATGCCAGAAATGCCTCTTGCATGCTTTCTGTTTTTGTTTCTACCCAGATGAAATTTTTACCCAGATGAAAGTACTTACTATAGACATAGTCATGAAGGTTTTAAAGATCTACTTCCATTGTTTCTTGTGCTATTCTCTTCTTTCAAGCCTCTGTTTTGTCTCCTCAATGACTGCCTCCTCTTTTTGGATATGAGAAATAACTGTGCTGCACTGTAATATGTGCAATAAAAATGTATGTGCAAATAGTCTGGGAGGAGGAAGGAAGTGACTTGCCTTCTCTGGGGGAATGGGCAGGATTTCCCAAAGGAGGTGCCATCCAACCAAATCAAAAAAGATTAACTAGAGCTCTCCAGGCAAAGGGAAGAGAGACAAAAAGATACCATTTGACATTTTCCTGCAGAGTACACAATGCTAAAGCAAGAATATGCAGCTTAAATATAGCCCACAAAAACGTGGCTGAGGCCTTTGTGCTTTAGCTACACATTGTGAGAGTGTACCACTCAACAAGCCTGATTTATGGCTGTAACTTTACCCTCAAAAATATCTCAAAATCCACAGCTTCAACCGTATCTTTTGTCTGATTTCGGGAGCATTATCATAACATCTAATCATGTCTTTAAAGATGAGTTATGAACAGGTACCAACCCCTGTGATGAATGTAATTTTTTTTTTCTTTCTTGAGACAGGGTTTCACTATGCATTTCAGGTTGACCTTGAGCCCACTTTGTAACCCATGCTGGCCTCCAACTCAAAGCAATCCTTCTGCCTCAGCATCCCAAGGGTTAGGATTACTGGCATACACCTGGCTAGTGTGTGGGAGAGCTTCTGTGCTCCCCTGTGCCCCCTGGGCCAGAAGCACAACAGAGGGGCACCACAGGTTCACTGTTGTGCCAGAGAGGAACAACACGTTCACTTCCAGGGCTACAGCAGGAAGGAGCTGAACACAACAGCTAGACCCAAGCCAGGCATAACTGGATAAGCTCAAACTTAATAGATCTACAACTGAATTGCAGTAGGTGCTGATATTATAATTGCACCAAAGCTCTACACCAAAGGTCATAGGTCAATGCTATGCGAAATGACAAAGAGAAAGAGCAAAATGCAATCTCAGGCCTTAAGCCCACCCAGAACAAGAGCAGAGGATACTAACTCAGCTAAAATGAATAAAATAACAATGCCAAAAGTAAAGAAACAAAAGCAGAAAGGTATACAGGAACTCAGAGCAGAATCAGTTTCTGAAATAAAAAAAGAAATCTCTGAATTCATAGCATCTGAAGTAAAGAATCAAATACAGAAACATATGGTGGAAACCCAATCTGAAAAAACTCTGCAGTAAAAGAATTCATAACTGTCTCTAGAGAAGACATTGATTAATAAAAAAATAGAGTTTAGAAAAATGACAGATTCCTTGAATGAGCAATACAGGAAAGAAATAGATCTCATAAAGCAGAGTCAAAGACGTATAAAGGAACTTAAAATCTCAATCACAAGCCTGCAAAACTGTTTGAGTGAAAGTTAAGACAGAGTTTCAGATCTTGAAGACGCTGGTGTAGCTAGTGAAAGGTAAAAAAGGATCTCTTAAAAACAACTAGGATGCAGGAAAAAAATAATACATCACCTGCAACATGATGAACAGGTGAACAATGTGAGACTAATAGGTATCAATGAGAAAGAAGGAGTCAATACAAATGATATAAAAAGAATATGGGCAAAAGTAATAGCAGAAAATTTCCCAAATATGAGGAAACAATCTGACATTCAGGTAACCGAATCATACAGAATGCCAAGTAACCTCAACCCAATTAAAAACACACCGAGACATATAATAGTCAAGATCCCAGAAATTCAGCCCAGGAATAATATACTGAAAGTTGCTAGAGAAAAGAAGCAGATCACATTCAAAGGAAAATCCATCAGAATTGCAGCTGACTTCTCTTCTCAAACCATGAAGGCAAGAAGAGCATGGAGCAGAGTACTTCAACTCCTCTACAAAAACAAATTCCAGCCCAGACTAGTACACCCTGCAAAACTCTCTTTCAAGTTTGATGGAGAAGTGAAATACTTTCATGACAAAGAACAACTAAAGAATTTCATGACGACAAAGCCAACCCTACACAAACTACTTAAAGATGTTCTAGAGAGGGACCAAAATGATCAGAACTCCATGAATGAAAACAGAAAGAACCCACTAAATAGGGCAAACAATTAAACACAGGACAAAAAGGATTAAACAACAGCAGGTAAATAACATGTCAATCATAGGGCAACACATTTCAATTATAACCATCAATGTAAATGGACCTAATTCACCAATTAAGAAAAATAGGACAGTGGATTAGGAAGCAAAATCCAACAATATACTGTATACAAGAAACACATTCAACTCATAAAGACATTCATAGGCTGAAAGACAAAGGATGGAACACAATACTACATGCTCCAGTACCTCAGAAAGAAGCAGGGGTAGCAATCCCAGTCTCAGACAGTCTCAACTTCAAACCAAAAATGATCAAGTGAAATAAAGAAGGCCACTATATACTGGTTAGGGGAAAAATTCAAGAGGAAGAGGTAACACTCATAAATATGTATGCACCAAACACGGGAGCACCCAACTATATAAAGCAAATCTTAATGGACATGAAAAATCTAATATCCAATACCACAATCTTAACAGGAGAACTTAACACCAACTTATTACAAAAAGATAGGTCAACCAGCCAAAAAATTAGCAAAGAAGTAGCTGAACTGAACCAGAGCTTGGAAAAAATGGACTTGGTGGACATATAAAGAGTGCTCCACCAAACAACAGCTGAATACACATTTTATTCAGCTGAACATGGGTCATTTTCAAAAAAAGACCACATATTAGTCCATAGGTCATGCTTAAGTATATGCAAGAAAACAGAAATGATCCCATGCATATTATCTGACCATAGTGCAATGAAACTGTAAATAAATGACAAAACAAACCAGGAAAAACTCCTGAATACATGGAAATTAAACAACACTCTACTCAGCAACCAATAGGTCACAGATGAAATTAAATGAGAAATTCAACAATATCTACAATTCAATGAAAATTCAACCACAATTTATTGGAATTTATGGGATGTGATGAAAGCAGTTCTCAGAATGAAATTCATAGCTGTGAACTTACACATTAGGAAAACAGAATGGGAACAAATAAGCACCATAATGCTGCACCTCCAACATCTAGAAAATGAATGGCAAACCAAACCCAGACCCCACAGATGGAAAGAAATCATAAAGATTAGAGCAGAAATTAATTCCATTGAGATGAAGAAAACAGTTCAAAGAATTAAAGAATGAAAAAGCTGGTTCTTTGAAAGCCTAAACAAAATTGATAAGCTCCTACCTAACCTCATCAAAAATAGGAAAGAAAAAATTCATATGCAAGCAATAAGGAATGAAAAGGGTGTAATCACCAAAGACCCAGTGGAAATTCAGAAGATCATCAGATTATCATTAGCAACTTCGAGAATCTTTATACTCACACAATAGAAGACACAGACAAAATGGACACATTCCTAGAAAGGTACAAATTACCAAAACTGAAACTAGAAGACATAACAACACTCAATAGCCCAATAACAGCCAATGAAATTCAAACTGTAATAAAAAGCCTGCCCACAAAGAAAAGTCCAGGTGCTGACGGATTCACAGCTGAATTCTACAAGATATTTACAGAAGATATAATCCCTATACTCCTCAAAATAGTCAATGAAATTGAAAAGGAAACAGTTCTCCCAAAATCATTCCTGGAGGCAAGTATTATACTGATACAAAACCAGGGAAAGACACAACTGAAAAAGAGAACTACAGGCTGATCTCCTTCATGAACATGTATGCAAAAATCCATAATAACCTCCTAGCAAATAGAATACAGCAAGTCATCAAGAAGATCATACACCATGACCAGGTAGGATTCATCCCAGGATGCCAGGATGGTTCAATATTTGAAAATCTATAAATGTAATTTACTATATCAATAGAGCGAAAACTAAAAACCACATGATCATCTCCAGTGATGCAGAAAAGGCTTTTGACAAACTCCAACACTCATCATGTTCAAAGTACTACAGAAAATTGGAATAGAAGGTCTCAACTTCAATTTGATATAAGCCATCTATGAAAATCCAGTGGCTAATATAATTCTAAATGGGGAAAAACTGAAATCTTTTACTTTCAGATCTGGTACAAGACAAGGATGTCCTCTATCACACCTCCTATTCAATATAGTTTTGGAATCATTAGCTAGAGCCATTAGACAAAAGAGAGAAAAGGACTATGAATAGGTAAAGAAGAAGTTAAACTATCATTATTTGCAGATGACCTGATACTTTACTTGGAATGCCCAAAAAACTCAACCAAGAAGCTACTAAAATTGATACACAAATTCAATAACATAGCAGGATACAAAGTCAATACCTAAAAAACAATAGCATTCCTCTACACAGATAACAAACACACTGAGAGGGAAATTATAGAAACAATACCTTTTTCAATAGCATTGCGGCAAATGAAATACCTTGGTATTCATCTAACTAAAGAAGTCAAAGATCATTTCATGGAAAATTACAGTACTCTGCAAAAAGAGATAATAGAGGATTTCAGAAAATGGAAAGATATTCCCTGTTCCTGGATAGGAAGAACCAACATCTTGAAGACGGCCATACTCCCAAAATTGTTGTACATATTTAATGCAATCCCTATGTAACTACCATCAGCATACCTCTCAGACCTAGAGAAATTGTTCCTAAAATTTATTTCGAACCAGAAAAGACTTAGAATATCACAGGCAGTCCTGGCCAGCAAAGACAAGGCAGGAGGGATTACTATTCCTGACTTTAAATTATACCAAAAAGCTACTGTGAGAAAAGCAGCATGGTATTGGCAATGAAATAGACCTGAAGATTAATGGAATAGATTAGAAGATTCAGAGGCCTCTACAAGCATATTCAGCCACATTATCTTTGACAAAGTGGCCAAACACGCTTACTGGAAGAAAGATAGCCTCTTTAACAAACGGTACTGGAAAAACTGGCTCTCTATATGTCGAAAACTAAAACTTGACCCAGGTCTATCACCATACACTAAGCTAATGTCAAAATGGATTAAAGATATAAACAGAAAGACAGAAATACTAAATCTTCCAGAAGAAAAAGTAGGAGGAACTCTTGAAGACATAGGGGTAGGCAAAGAGTTCATGAACAAAAATCAAATTGCATGGGTAATACTTGAAGGAATTAACAACTGGAATCAACTCCTGTTGAGAAGTTTTTGCACGTCAAAAGAAATTACCAAGAAAGTGAAAAGACAACCCACAAATTTGAAAAGAAATCTTAACTAATAAACACTCAGACAAAATAAAGAACTGAAAACCATTTGGGCCCCAAAATTTAAACACCCAATCCAGAAATGGGCATCCAAGATGAACATACAGTTCTCAGTGGATGAAATTAAAGAAGCGAATAAATGTATGAAAAAATGCTCCACATCATAGCCATCCATGAAATGCAAATTAAAACAACACTGAGACACCCTCTTGTAGAGAGCCCATGCCGCGAATCGCGGCTTCAGAACCAAAACTCCTAGGGGCCATTGGGTGAGGCCTGCTGCAGCCCTTGAAGCCTGCGCTAGATTACCCCTCCCACCGAGTGTGCCAAGATGGCGCTCATTTCCTGCTTCCGCAGTCGCTA
>NW_004524700.1:7282852-7283466 GCF_000260255.1 Octodon degus | reverse complement strand
CTCAAAGCCTTTATATTTAAGTGGATGTCACTTGAAGATACCCTCATAAGTGAAATAAACCAGACCCACATGTTTAAATATCATATAGTCTCCCTAGTGTACGAACTGAAAAGCAGAGATAAAAATAGAAAGGTATAACACAATTAAAAGGAAAGCAAGAACTTAAGGATTAAACAATGAAGGAAAAAAGCTAGGAAATATGATAGGGGCAAGAACCATACATAGATACGTGCAAAATGGTAAGGCAATGATCCTTAGAATCTTCAGCAGGTTTTTGAAACTAGAAGGTAATTGGTAGGATTCTCACCCTGATTAACAATATATGCTGATATGTGCAAACTAAATAACTGCAATGAAGATACCAATGTGTAATAGTAGGGTCATGTTTGGAATGCCCATCATTCTGGTCTTCTAAATACATACTGCTTGTCATGTCATACCAGTTATTGCTATATTGTCTCTCAAGTAAATGTTTGTTTAAAAAGAGTAAGAAATGAAAACAAGAGACAAGAAAAACAATGTCATTGGACTAGCCTGCTACAATGTTGTATATGGTTAGATTTCTAAATTTCCGTGTAAAAATATATAATTGTATATTCCTACTTTTTAAATAT
>NW_004524700.1:7270734-7271782 GCF_000260255.1 Octodon degus | reverse complement strand
TCCTACTCGGCGGGCGGGTTCGGGGAGGCATGCGGAGTGGTGGGGGGTGGCCTAAGGGGCTGGGAGAGGGTCCGGCCCACGGTGTGTCTGGGCTGGGACTGGACCCAGCGGCGCAGGGTAGCAGGAAGCTCTCCACACACTCACCGGACCTGGGCTAGGACTGGGTCTGGGGTCTCCCGGAACTCGACAGAAAATCCTATTCCACACTAATCGGTTTTGAAACTGTTTTGAAACTATTGTTTCTCAGTAGTTAATAAAAAAAGAAAGAAAAAGATACTCTGGGATAGACAAAGAACCAGTTTTAATGACAATGATCTTTTCCTATTACATTCATAGACCTCATACCCAGTAATGGCTATTATATATGACAAGTGGCTGTATCTCCAATGAAGAGTATCTTTCATTTTTTGTTGAGAATTACTTCCTATGATAAGATACACTAAAATACATTACTTCCTAAAAGAGTTTGCTATAATTATTGGATAAATCAAAGTGTAACTGTCCATAACCATCCTCAGTTGGGCCAGTTACTCTCTGTATGAAACCTAGACACCCTCCTTTTTTCCTTCTATATTTACAGATGGCCACCTCTGAGTCATTCTTTTATAGAAAGTATATAAATACCTTAAGATACACAGCCTATATTCTTCTGTGACTCCATACTAAAATCTATGTGGGTTCATAGCTAACTGAACCATTTTCTCCCTTTTGACTATCTCAAATTCATATGTTCTTCTCAAATACTGATAGGAGAAAACATAATCCCCAACCTGCTAGATGTCAGCTATGCCAAGTTCATGTTCCCACTAATGAAGAATGAATTCTAAGAAACAGTGGAGGTTTAGAGTAGGATTAAATTATATTGAGGGGCTGGGGATTAGGCTCAGCAGTAGAATGCTTGCCTAGCAAGCTGGAAGTCCTGGGTTTGATCCTCAGCACCAAAAACAAAAACAAGAAAAGAAAAACAAATATATATATATGACCAGAAAGAGTAAATAAGATTCAAAAGATGTCATAGATATTGTGAAAGGGAAAGAAACTTCTCACC
>NW_004524700.1:7269363-7270634 GCF_000260255.1 Octodon degus | reverse complement strand
AGAGAGAGAGAGAGAGAGAGAGAGAGAGTTGTCAATTAGTCTATTTCTCAAAGGAAGTTTTATAGAGCAAATATACAAGGTGGGTACCACACGGATCAAAACTATGGTCATCCAATAAGATTACAAATATACTCACTAAAGTAATATTGATCCAATGAGGAAGCAGGGAAGTACATGGAAACATCTCTTTTTAGTAAGAGATGGATCAGGAGGTTCTGGTCATCTACCCAAGTGACTGATATCTATCTAGACTTTATTGGGCCAGGCAACTATAATATTCAGTTTATTGCTTATACCTCAGGACAGCATGTAGATGTGGTCATTCTATCTTTATTTTGAGGCCTTGCCCTTGACAGATGTGCCCCCAGCCACAGTTATGTGTGTTCTCATCTTCTACACTGACTCCATCAAATGTTACTGTCTGTAGTATTTCTACCTAACTTAACTATCTATAATACTACTAAAAGTCCAGATTTGTATTGTCTTTCAATACAGTTTTATCTTTCAATTTCTTTTTAGCTTTTTTCTGTAAATATGTCCTAAATTCCTGGCTCTTTTGATAAAGGTCTCTTTTGTAACTCCAAATACAAAATGCCAGTCCAAAGTAGAGACCAAATCACTTAAGTATTAGGCAAACAAGACTCCCCCTTCTTCCTGTATTGCTGTAAGCATGGCCCCTTCCCTGTGGTTCTTATTCCAGAATTGTTCTCCTTTGGTAGCCCCTTTTGTCACTCTGCAGTGCCATTCTTCACAGTCAGAGTTGGTAAGCTAGTTACTGTCACATCAGAGTGTTTGCTCTCTCCATAGCACTGGCCTCATGAATCTTTTTTAAAAATTGAGTATTTTTAGGCATTAAAAATTATCTCAGGGGCCGGGGAGATGGCTCAGTGGAATAAGCACTTCCCTGACAAGCACGCAGGGGTCTGCGTTCTATTCCTGGTTCTGCCAAAAATAAATAAATAAATAAATAAATCTCAGAGTAAAGATTCAGCCAAGATTGTGTTTGTAAGCTCCTTCTTAAGCTTGTCAAAATATTTTAGCATGTGCCATGTAGAACGTTAGTGAGACACATGAATTTCTAAAACAACAACAACAAAAATGTTGACTACACTGACCTTTTACTGATAGGCTCAAGTGATCCTTCCTGCCTCCCCTTCTTGGTTTACAGGGATGGACTATGCCTGGCTTAAGATTTCTAAGAAGTATATTTTTCTTTTCTTTTCCTCTTTCTTTTTCTTTCTTTCTTTCTTTCTTTCTTTCTTTCTTTCTTT
>NW_004524700.1:7265943-7268983 GCF_000260255.1 Octodon degus | reverse complement strand
ACACAGCACAGAATGGAGATTGTCTTGCCTCAAAAGAAAAACAAAGGTGTGGTTCTGTCTGTTAAAGTGGATTGGAACTTGATATATAAGAAGCCATGGAATTTTCAAAGCAATTTTACTAGATTGAAATTTAAAAGTGCTGATAGAGGGCCGGCCAGATAGCTCAGTAGAGACAGCGATTGAGACTGGGTGTGGTAGTGCATACCTGTAATCCCAGCGCTTGGGAGGCTGAAAACAGGAGGATCACTATGAGTCCAATCTGTGTAGTGAGACCCTAGAGACCCTGTACTAAATACATAAAATAAATTTTTAAAAAAGTGGTGATAGTACAAAATGTAAAGAAGTCTTTGAACTTTCAAACTTTTCTCGTGAGGAAACAGGTTGATGAGACTATTCATTTGAAAATATGGCTCACTTAAAAGCCTTATTATGGTCCAGAGAAGCTAATCCCAGGGAAGTCATTGGGATTCTAGTAAGTTCCCATCTACCACTTCCTGTGTGACCCACAGAGAGAATATAGAGACAAACACGTATCTACAGTCGTGGGCAGCCAAGAGGTCCTAAGTCTGTCTAACCAAGGGCTGGGAATATAGCTCAGTGGCACAGTGCCTGCCTGCCAAGTGCAAGGTCCTGAGTTCAATTCCCCATACCAAAAAAAGAAAAAAAAAAAAGATGGCTAACCTGAACAAAGGATGTGACCCCAGGGTTGAACCCAGGTTTTATTACTTCATGAGAAGTGGTTCAGAGTGGAGAATGTGAGAATGGTGAGAAGTATGTAAGGGCTGTGAGGTGGGCTTGTAGGAGGGCTTGAAATTACCTCTGCAATATGCAAAGGCATGCAAAAAGAGTAGTGCCCAGTAACAGTAGCTTCTTAGTTTGGAGCACTCTGTGTTACAGGGTGTGGAAGTATCTTGTGTTTTGGTAGGTTGCCTCAGCTTTGATGCCTGGTCTTCCTGCTCTGCGACTTCATAGCCTCCCTCTCAAAGCTCAGTCCTAGTCAACATCACAGTGTCTCCCTGCCTAGATCACTTAGTAGTGGGATGCTCGAGGTGGGGTGTTACTGACCTGTCATTGCCTCAAAGACTACACATCAGGTGGATGTGGTGGCACGTGCCTGTGATCCTAGCTGAGGAGGCTGAGGCAGAAGGATCATTGGGAGTTCAAGGCTAGCCTGGGCTACAAAGTGGGCTCAAGGATAGCCTGAACTGCATAGTGATCTTGTCTCAAACAAACAAAACTCCCAAAACAAAGGCTACACATCACAGTGGCTAGACCCATTTGCATTGCTTAAAGCCAACTGAGGTAGTAGAGTAATATCCTAGCCAGCTTTGTACATATCAATACATAGAATTAGGGAAAGGTTTAGCAAAAAATGCAGAGCCAACCTGGTGGTCCTCCACAGGAAAAAGGAAAATGACTCAGTGGTGGAGCAGAACCCAGAGAGTAGAGTGAAGAGCTGTAGGCAATTACTTCCAGGGAACAGGGTGATTTAAAGAACTGGTGATGTGCACCAAAATTTCAGAATCTCTATGGACCAGGGACTGCTATGTGACCTTATTCCCCACACCCCTTTGGATAAGACATGGCTATTCTGCCTCCCCATTGTAAGTTTAGTGTCTGTAATTTGTCTCCTTATTCCATAGGTTTTCAGATTCAGAGGTATCATACTTAAGAAATCTCAGAGAGCCTATCTGTGCCTGAAATTGACTTAAATGATGGAACACTGGGACTTAGTCTAACCCTGATGTAGTCATAGGATGAAAATTTTGAAATTTGAGGGAGGGAATATATTTTGTATAATTGGAGGATCATAATTTATGTACAAGTTTTGCAGATTTTAAATGGACACAAGTTCTTTGATTTCCCCTTAAGAAGTAGACTATTGTTCCTCTTCTCATGAATCTGGACTTTTGAATTTTGTGAGCAAAAGAATGTGACAGAAGTACCTTGCCTGATTCAGGGTATCCAGGGGATTTAGTTCTTTCCAGGTTCTTGGTATCCTGAACAAAGAAATAAGTGAAATACTCAAAAAGAGCAATAAAACTTAAGATTTACTAAAAGCGAAAGGAGCAAAGGTACAGTTCACAGGACTAGTGAGAAGAGAGGAGGGATTTCTGTGTTTAGTTCAGGAACAGAGTCAAATTTTTTTGAATGTGAAGAAAAATTCAAACATTAAAAGTTACATTTGGGGGATTATCTCTTTTCGATCCATGCTATCTTGTTAAATAAGACTTTTTTTTTTTTTTTTTTTTTAAACCAATAAGCTTCCAAAGGAAATCTTCTCTTCCTGAGATGCCGCCCTCTCCCTCAAAACTAATTTCCCATCCGGTCTTGCCTTATTTTTTTTTTTCTTGCCTTATTTTTAAGCCTGTATATTTCCCAGTCATCAGAGTTATGATTTGTTGTGTTTCACCATTAACAATGAGATTCTGTCCTCCTGAATTCAAATTTATATTGCGTCATGACCCATAGAATCTGTCAATTCTCCTATGCATATCATATCCCAAACAATTATTTTCTGCTACCTATAAGGCTTGGGGTCTTAGATCTTAGATCTTTATTTCCAATTTATGTTCAATTAAATGCTTATTACACTCTCGACCACCTAATATGCATAGGTCTGGTCTCTGAATTTTTCTTTATACAATATTGTTGACATTTAGGCAGTTGTCACTATTTTGCAGAAGTTAAATACTTTTGACTATGAGATAAGCGGGCAATGATGAATGACTGTACAATATACATATAGCACCCAGCCCAGGGGATGTAAAGCTGCACATGAGCACTTGCCTCACCTGCTGAGTCCTGTTGTGAAACTGCATGCTCAGAAATGCCTCATATCTGGAGCTTCACTCACCTGTACATGAACTCCTTTTATTTATTTTTTTATGAACTCCTTTTAATGTGATAACCAAGTGAGACACATTTTCCCATTAAGGTTCTCATTAGAAGAGAGCCTGTGAAGTACTGTAGTTTGTTATCTTCATGTCTGGTCACAGTATCTTAGTGCATTTCCTATATAGAACCAAACCAACCCAAA
>NW_004524700.1:7263452-7264769 GCF_000260255.1 Octodon degus | reverse complement strand
AATTAAAATACCATGAAGATTCCATTTCACCCTAGAAAGGAAGGCTATTTATCAAGAAGTCAACCATAAAAAACAAAACAGAAAAAAAAAAAAAAAAGAAGTCAACCAATGAAAATGCTGGCTGGGCTGTGAGGAAAGAGGAACCTTCTCTACTGGTGGGAGTGTAGACTAGTGCAACCACTGTGGACATCAGTGTAGAGACTCATCAAAAAACTAGGACTAGAGGTCCTGTTTTTTTCTTGCAGTACCAGAGATTGAATTCAGGACCTTGTGCTTGCCAGGAAAGCATTTATTCTACTGAGCTATCTACCTGGCCCCATAGAGGTCCCATTTGACTCAACTATTCCCCTTCTCAGTATCTTTGCTAAAGAACTAAAAGCATCATACCATAGCAATACATGCACACCCCCGTTTATAGCACCACAGTTTATAATAGCTAAATCTTGTAAACAACCCAAATATCCGTCAGCTGACAATTAGATAAGGAAGATTTTTTTTTAATACGTTGGAGTACTATGGTGCCATATATAAAAATGCTTGAGACATTTCCAGCTAAATAGATGTACTTTGAGACCATGCTCTTCAATGAAATAAATTGGACACCCATGTACAAATACTGCATTGTTTCTTTGGTGTGAGAAACAAAGCGTAACAAAGGACCAACTATAATATTGTGAAATTAGAAGAAATGGGTCAATGAGAAAAGGTACTATGGAGGTGGGAGGAGGAAAGGAATGAAGGGAAAAGAAAAAAAAATGAAAATAAAAGTTTTGTAAATGAGAAGGGTTGAAGGGAAGCTAGAGGAAGGGGAACAAAAGAATTATGTTGATCATATACAAATATAAATACCCTATGATGAATGTGATCATTATAAATATCTAAAATGTACCAATAAACTTGATTTAAAAACAAAGAATTATCTCTAGGTGGGTATGGCAGCACATGCCTGTAATTTGAGGAATCTGAGCTTAGGCAGAATCACAAGTTTGAACCCAGACTGGGCAATTAATAAGACCCTGTCTCAAAAGCAGGGAGGATGTTTCTGGTACTGGAAAGGTAGTTCAGTGTAAATACAATCTTTTTGTAATCCTAGTTTTATAAAAAACTATCTTTTGCTCATATACAGAACTGAAAACAATGGCTACAAAAAGTAAACCATAGGGGCTGGTGAGATAGCTCAGCAGTCTAAAGCACCTGCTTTCGCAAGTTTAGGCAAAGCACAGGGACTGTGGTTCAATCCCACACACCACATGCTGTGCCCGCCCTGCCCACAGGGCGGGCTAAGCTGGCAAAAAAAAAAAAAAAAAAAAAAAAAAA
>NW_004524700.1:7249100-7263352 GCF_000260255.1 Octodon degus | reverse complement strand
CGCAAGTTTAGGCAAAGCACAGGGACTGTGGTTCCAGGAGAATAAGCGCTTGCCTGGCAAGCACAAGGGCCTGAGTTCAATCCCCAGTTCAGCAAAAAAAAAAAAAAAAAAAAAAAAAGAAAGAATTATTTTAGGGCCATCTAGATAGCTCAGTGGACTAAAGTGCCTGCTTAGGCAGAGCGCAGGGGCCAGAATTCAATCCCCAGCACCATGTCAACCCCACCTCTGGGGCGCGCTGAGACAGCAACTGAGACTGGGTATAGTGGTGCACACCTGTAATCCCAGTGCTTGGGAGGCTGAAAACAGGAGAGTCACTATGAGTGCCATCTATGTAGTGAGATCCTGTACTAAATACAAAATAATATTTTATCAAAAAGTAACCACGATGCAATTCCAGAAATGATACTGAATAGATTCCAAAGGATGAAAAAAAAAATGAAAAAAAAATTAGTATACACCCAAGGGTCAATATACTCTAAGTTTTAGTGTATAAGTCATTACTTGTACATTGAGTGGACACAACTATCCACAGTATTTTTCTACTGTGGACAGAAATGTATTTCACATGAAATGTATTTGTAGGGAGAGAATTTAAGAAAATGTTCCTGGTTTCAAATAGCTTTTCTAACAATGCAATGGTTTAACTTAGCATTAGCTCTCTGAATTATATACTATTTACACAGTGGAGAGAACCAAGCAGAATGGAAAAGTATGTCTTGAAAAGCTAAAAACTGAGGGGCTGGGGAGATGGCTCAGTAGAATAAGTACTTCTCTGGCAAGTGCAAGGGCCTGAGTTCAATCCCTGGCACCGTGCCGACTCTGTTCTGCCAAAAAAAAAGAAAAAAAAATCCTAGAAAATTGTTTCCAATTTGCTAACAGCCTAACGGGTACATTACACCTCTGTTCAGCTTCTATGAGCTACTCCAAGTATCAAAGGTATTTCAATAATTCTGTTCCTTTGACTCAAGAACACTTCACAGAGCAGCTCCCAATCACAAAGTCCCGCTTTCTGTAAACCTCTACCCCACTAACATATTCACAAACTATCTCTGGCATTTTGTTACTCAGAGGGGATTTGAAAATTATCCCTTTACTTGCCCCATATGAAATGTTTCATATTTTTCTAACACACCTGTATCTTTCTTTTCAAACATATAGCACTGAAAATCCTCAAAACATTCTCAGGTATTATAATTTTTGTTTACTTTGTGCTGTAATGTTTTTCTCTCTAACCTCTTTGCAGGTCAACGAAAAAATCTTACATACCTACCTCTTAGAGTTGACACAATTTTCTGTTACATAAATGTACCATTATTCAATCATTTACCTTTCATTTATTTCACTTTACTCCAATGTTTCAATAAACATGTGTATCTAACATTTTGTACATAAGCGATAGTGTAATCTCTTGAAAGTATATGAAAAGTAAATGCATTCATTCACTTTAGTAAACCTATGCAATTTTGTAGTTTTTAGTTCTGCCAGCAGTAATTATGTTCATTCCCTTGCATATTAACCAAGATTGATGATGTAACTTTTTTCCCCCTATTATTCTGATGAAAAATGGTATTACTGGCACACCGGAGAGATACTGTGAGTTTGGCTTGATATCACAATAGAACAGGTTATATAAATATTTTGGTTTCCTAGTGCACATACCAGTTTATACTATACTGTAGTTTCCTAAGGATGTAATCACATTATGTCTGAAAAAAAACAGCACATAAGCCTTAATTTAAAATATTTTATTAAGGGGCCAGCCAAATAGCTCAATGGATTAATGCGCCTGCAAGCAGGCGCAATGCCTGGGGGTTTGATCCCTGGGCCTGCTACGCTGGCCCCATCCCTGGGGAACGCTGCAAAGGCAACTGAGACTGGGTGTGGGGGCACGCAACTGTAGTCCCAGCTCTTGGGAGGCTGTAAACAGGGATCACTATGAGTCCAATCTAGACCCTTCCCTACACACACACACACACACACACACACACACACACACACACACACACACAAATTACAGTAGCCACACCTGTAGACAGAAGGTGCACATTCACTCCCAGCTGACTTCATGCACAGGGATTCTGCACCCTGGCTGTGGCCAGCACTGAACCCTTTCTGCATTTTGTTTCTCTTCACCAGATGAACAATCTGATGATAGACACTGTCAATGCCCAGTAGAGGTGAGCCCTCCTGCCTTGGAGAGGCAGCCCTTCCAAGAACTGATGAACGAGGCCAGCAGGGCTAACCCCAAGAAAAACCCACAGTACTGTTTTTTTTTTTGAGGGGCATCAGGGATCAACCTCAGGACCTTGCATTTGTCAAGCAGGCACTTACACTGCTGAGCCATATCCCAGGCAAGCCCAGAATATTGTAAACTGCAAAAACAGCATGGGATTTTACTCCCAGAGTGACACACTGATAGCAGGCTAAAATCGGAGAAGAAATCTGGTACAGTGCCTCCCCTCACAACTATTTGACTGAGCCACAGAGTAACTACAGAACAACTTCACCTCAGCATTTCCAGTGTTAAAACAGCCACAGAAATGGTGTGGGTTAGACACAAAACCTTCTGAGAGAGGGGTCCCTGCAGTGCAAAGTGGGATCCAGGTTGGGAGAGGGGCACAAAAAAAAAACCTTCTGAGAAGTTGAAGCTCAGGCTGGGAATGATATGGGGCTCCAAATTCCATGGGAAAAGCCAGGTGTAGTGAATGTGTCTGGGCCAGAAAATGCTAGCATTAAGTCCAGTGGTTTGCTTGAAGCTCTGCCCTGCTGTCTACATCCAGCAGAGACCAGTGGTCTCAATCTACCACCATGAGCAGGACACACCTTGGTTTGGATGGCTGCCATAGTCTGGGTTGTACAGAGCAGGGCTTCTGGAGTCAGAGGGAAGCACATCACAAAAATCACTGGCCAAAAAGCTAGGTGAAGAAAACTGAATTGCTGGATTACAAAACTGAAGATTCTGGAAAGAAACCACAGTCAAAAATACAAAGAAATGTTTTTATACCTTTATCTTTTGCTTTTTTACCTTTTGCATTTTGTTACTTTTATCTAGCTCTATTAATTTACTTTTACTCCTTAATATGATCCTTTATCTCACTTTGCTCTCATCATTCATTTATACCAGGAGTCAAACTCAGAACCTTGTGCTGGCCAGGCAGGTGCTGCCTTTCATTTTCAGGTTTAGCTTCTATTTCCCTACTCTGCAACCTCCTCTATCTTTACTAGTATATCTGTTAAGCTTATTAACCTTTAGATAGCTCTACACTGTTACTGTTGTTAGTGGAGGAATGGTTGTTGCATTTAGTAGACAGTCACTATGTCAATATTTGGTTTGTCTTAGTGTTTATAATAACATTGCTGTCCATGGTTATTATGGCTATCACGGTATATCAATATCCAGTTGATCTTTGATGCAATTATTGTTGCTGATTTTATTGCTCTTGGCAAGATTGTTGTGAACTGGCTTTGCATGTGAATATCTAGATTGTCTTTGTGTCATTAACAATACTGAAACCGATTTCCAGAGAAGTGCTGGGCAAACTGCACTACAGCCTTCCCTCCCAAATTCATGGAATTCATTGGATCTTGGGAAAGAGGAAAAGGTCTATAGTTAGTCATGCCCAGAGTGTATCATGGCAAGAAGTTCCTAAAAAGGTATTTATACCAGCAACAAGTCTTTCCATTATAATCTGTACACACACACACACACACACACACACACACACACACACACACACACACTGAGCTATCTCCCCAGCCCAGAATTTCCATTATTTTCTGCAAGCACCACCAATCCCCCAATCAGTGCCTGTTGCATCTTTATAAGCTCTGCTCCTAGCCCAATCCCAAAGGCTCCAACCTCCATCTCTGCCTCAAGGGCCTCAGGCTTCTCTTTTGTTCACCTTACCACACACACCTGGCAATAAAGGATTTCTTTAGTTTCTTTCTCCACTTTCTCGCTGGGAAAGGAATCTTAAAATGTGCCCTCACTTCGGTGGTTGGGACCTTTAGCTCCAGGGGAGCTCCTCCTGTCTTGGGCTTCCCCCAGTAAAGAGCACCCCCTTCACTGCTCTCTCTTCTGCCACTTCCAGCCTGCATCCAACACCAATCACCTCAATCCTCACTGGTGAGCTGCTTCTCATTCTGGGAGTTCCAGCTTTGTTTTTTGCATTTTTTCTTGTAAACATCTGCCCCCATCAGGATTCTTCCCTCATCCCAGGGCATTCTCTCCTTTTCTCATGCTTCCAGTGGACATCCCCCTTTCCTTTGAGTGACAGTTATGATTCACTGGACTGGTGGACATTTCTCATTTTGTGATGACGCCCTTTGTGGGTTGTGCACGGGGTCTGGCCTTCTGACTCACCTTTAATTCAGCCACGATAGGAAATGTTCATTCCCAAACTCCAAAACACAAAGTGAAAATGAATACATCCTCAGATCATGTTAAGTGAAATAAATCATACATAAGTGTAAATATTGCATTATTTCTCTTCCATGAGAAACTAAAAATAGGAATAAAGAGCGAAATAAAAGATAATAAGAACTAAGGAGATTCATTTTTTTTTTTTTTTTTTTAAGGAGATTCATTTTTTTTCATATGGTAATGAGATCAAAGGGAGGGGAGCTGTAGGGAATGAAAAAAATTGAGTTGATTATATACATGTACCATCATTTCCCACAAGAAATTTTATCAGGCACTACACATATACTAATAGGGCAAAAAAGTACACCCATCACTTAGGCATAACTGCAGTTTTAAAAAGTCAAACAGAACTTGTAGAAATGAAAGATGCAGTTGCCATCATGTAAAATTCAACAAATGACAAATTTAACACAAATGAAGGGAAGGGGTGGTCTGGAGAGATGGATCAGTGGTCTAAAGCACCTACTTAGAACAAGCTTAGCAAAGCATCAGGGACCACGGTTCAATCCCCCAGCACCACATGCCAGCCAGCCCCGCCCCCTGGTGGGCTGAGCTGGCCACACACACACACCACACTCTCTCTCTCTCTCTCAAATAAATAAAAAAAAAATTAAAAAAAAAAGGGAAGGGGTAAGCAGATGAGGTAAGGCAGAGGAGAGAAGGACAGAAGAATTAGAATGTATTATGTATGGATACCAACTGCTATGATGAATGTAATATTATGTACTTCAAACATATACTAATAAAATAAAGGCATATTAAAATATTATAAAGCAACTCTTTTAAAAAACTGCTAAAATGTTAAGGATCATTTGAGTCTACCGCAAACTAACCTTTTCGCTTTTTAATAGGGTGGGGAATGTGCCTTGATGTTAATAGCTGCTGACTGTGAAAAGCAGCGGTTACTAAAGCTTGGATGGAGTAGCTGTGGCAAAGTTTAAAAATTAGTGTGTTTGCTGCTTCAATGATTCCCTGCATGAAAGGGTTCTATGTAGCATGCAACGGTGTATAATCCTCTCACAAACCCTGATGGGGTTTAAGAACTATCACATATATCAGCAGATTTCATGTCAAGAAACCACCATGTTCATTTCTAAGAAACAACTCGTGTTAAAATTTTATCATGGGAATTCAGTGAGTTATTTCTTAGGTTCCACTTTCTAATTCCAGATTTATATATTTTTCCCATAATTTTATTGATAAACAAATAGCAATGAGATAGTTTCAAATCAAATTGGTAGGACAGTTTCAATAATTAACATATTGCATACATTCTTCCTAGTGGTTAGTTGCTGTACAAGATACAGACAAGATATCCTATTTACAAACACCATTAGAACAAATCACTCTATTCATTAAGAGAATGTAACTATATATCTATCCTAACCACATTGAATACACAGATACAAAATGGACATTCATCTGTATCCCCTTTTCTGGTTAAGTTCCATTATTTGAATATTATAGGTGTGTAAACTCAGCAAAATATTCTAAAAGAGTCCAGTAGCCCATAATAGTATAATTCCAGATTTATTATTTCCACTCTGCAGGTATTTCCTCCACAGAAATTTGAAATCCCTCAAATTCTTTCATGATGACTGGAATCAAGTTCTTCCAAACACCTATTAATGTTACTTCTTTAACCTCTCCTCCTGAATTGTGAATACTCCTAGCAGCATCTAAAATGGTGATTCCATCCCAAGATTTTCAATTTACTTTGCTCAGATTCATTAGATGAATCACCATTAATAGCCTTACAAAATACATTTCTGAGTAAGACTTTAAAGTCAAAAACACTTGATCCATGAGCAGTCAAATGGATATGCTGTTAGCAGGCAGGGAAACATCAATACAACTCCATCACTCCGAGGTACATTACCAGTTTTTCTGACCTGTGAATCTCAACAGTAGGTTTAAGCTCAGTAAATCATAGGGTAAACAGATACACTGTGATCCAGGCATTACTGTTTCACTTATAGAGCACAGGTTGAGTATATTTAATTTTTAAGGGCTGTAAGATTTTTAAAATAATGAAAACTGACTGTAACCTAAGGTCGCCAGTTGCACTGCCCTCGAAGAGATCTTTTTCCAATGTTAGGGCTGTTTTATCTATATTTCAAATCTATTTAATGAAGCCACATTCATCAATCTTATCAAGATCCTCTAGATAACTTGCAGCTTCTATATCAGCATTTGCTGCTTCACTTTGCACTTTGCTTTTAGAGAAATGGATTCTTTAAAGCTCATAAACAAACCAGCTAGTTTCAAACTTCTGCAGCTTTATTGCTTTCTGAGCCTTCTTAAAACTGAAGAGCATCAGGGCCTTGCTCTGGAGTACACTTTGGTCAACAGAGTGTTGCGGCTGACTTGATCTTCTATCAAAACTTTTTCCCTATCAGTAACAGGACTGTACTACTTTCTCAGCATTCATATACTCTCTGGAGCATTTTTAGTTTAAGATCCTTTAAGAACTTTGCTTTTGCATTTATAACTTGGCTGTTTGGCACATGTAGCCTAATCTTAAGCTTATCTCCTCCTTTTGATGTTTTTCTTCACTAAACTTAAAAATTTCTAGCTTTTAAAAGAAGAGGCAAGAGACTCTTCCTTTCTTTTTAACAGTTAGAAAGGCCACCGTAAGGTTCTTAACAGGCCTAATTTCAATACTGTTGTATCTCTGGGAAGTAGGATATCTGAGGGGAGAGAGAGAAATACAGGGAACAGTCAAGTCAGCAAAGCATTCAGGATAGACATTTATCATTTCAGTTCGTAGGCTTGTACAGGCTCAACTTATTGTTCTCTAAAATAATTACAACAGTAATTATCATAATAATAATGAAAAAAATTGGAAATATAACTTACTAAACTGTGAGAGACATGAAATACACATTGTTGGAAAAGTAGTCCAGATACACCCTGCTTGATGCAATTGCAACTAACCTTCAATTTGTAAAAGACACCATCTGCAAAGCATAATAAAGTGATGTAACAGTACATACACTGTTCCATTTATTTATTTATTTATTTATTTATTTATTTATTTATATGTGTGTGTGTGTGTGTGTGTGTGTGGCCAGCTCAGCCCACCAGGGGGTGGGGCTGGCTGGCATGTGGTGCTGGGGGATTGAACCGTGGTCCCTGTGCTTTAGCTTGTTCTAAGTAGGTGCTTTAGACCACTGAGCCATCTCACCAGCCCCACTGTTCCTTTTATTTAACATTCCATTAATACTTATTGAGGATAAGCATAATTTATGCTTGATGATCTTTTCAATGTTGTACTCTGGTGAATGCTTATTTCATTTGACCTTTTTTTAGTAGCTTTTTTTTTTTTTTTTTCGTGGTACTGGGGATTGAACTCAGGACCTTGCACTTGCCAGGCAAGTGCTTATTCTACTGAGCTATCTCCCCAGCCCTTTAGTAGCTTAACTTTTTTTTGGGGGGGTGGGGCAGAACTGGGGATTGAACTCAGGCCCTTGTGCATTCTTCTGAGCTATCTATCTCCTTGGCCCTTAGTAGCTTATTTTAAAGTTACTCTGTCATTGTCTCACTGTCTCAGAGACAGTGACATATTTTCTATCACTATACAAATATTTCTTCTAAGGGAGAGGATACAACTCAGGAGGTACAGTACTTGCCTAGTGTGTGTTAGCCTCTAGGGTTTGAGCCTCAGTACTTGAAAAAAAAAAAAAAAGAAATACTTGTTTTTGTCTGCTTGCTATTTTAACTTGTACTGTGCTTCCCTGCTATATGATAATTTTTTTTAGTGAATTATGTCTGTTTGGATTTCTAATCCTGTTAAAAAAAATTTCCACCCTAAGTTTGTATAAGGTTTTCATTTAAATGTGTATCTTTGTATTGTTTCAATTCTTGAGAAATTCTGCACTCTTTCAATGAGGAATTTTATTTTTTTTTTCTGTATTTAGGACAGGGTCTACACTATGTAGATTAGACTCACAGTAATTCTCCTGCTTTCAGGGAGAATTACAGGTTGGAGATTACAGGATGGATCCACCATGCCCAGTCTCAATTGCAGTCTCAGCACGCCCAGGGGCAGGGCAGGCCCAGCAGGCTGTCGATTGAACCCTGGCTGCTGTGTTCTACCTAAACAGGCGCTTTAGTCAGATCAATGAAGAATTTTTTTTTAAAAAAGAACAAGGCTTAGTGGGCAAGAAAGAGGATTAAGATGACAGAGCAATGGTTAGAAAAAATCCTACTTTTTGGAAAAAAGAGTCTTAACAATATTGTGAATTCTTGTAACAAAGACATATTTTCAGAAAACAGAATTAAAAATGTATTTTGATGTACCCAATCACTACAATTTTATGGCTAGTGAAAATTTATAAGTATGTATATATCATATTTATATACATAGTTCACCTATTTTCATTCCCATCTTTTTTAATACTTACCTATTAAGTGGAAAAGATTACAGAAAAGAACAAATTACTGAAAGTTATTCAATTACTAATCAGATATAAAGATAGAAATCTTCCACTTTAAAATGTCACATAAAATCAACTAAATTGGCATAAATATTACTTAAAACAATAGCATGTCAAAAAAGTCATTGCATGATTGTTTATTTAAAATATTATGATTTGCTGTAAATACAGATGAGCTTACATAATTTATGGCTATTCATATAAACCTCAATTAAAATGGTTAACTGTTCATCCCCAATGACTTGTTTTAATAAGCACAATAGTAAATTTTCTATTTTTTAAAAGTACTTATGCCTTCTGAATGTTGATTCATGAAGAAATTACTGAAAAATAATTTAAGCTTAACTACATGGAATAATAACATTATTCCGATGCTATCAAGATTTCTCCATGGCAAAATAGGCATGTATTGCTATTGCACAACTTATAGATACAAGTTATTCTGTATATATAAACTCTCTCTACATAACAACAGTGTTTCCACTGTAACTTGCTTAATACATGTAAAATCATGAAATACAATTTACAAAATCTTTAACAATATACTTTTATGACAAAAGTATCCTGAGGCATATACAAAATTCATTTTCTAGCCCTTCATTTCTTTGCTTTGACGCTTTAATTTCTAAGATAATAGTTGTCTATATCTCACATAAAAATTCCTTTAATTTGTAATTCCTACTAACAAAATAAATTTAAGTTAAATGGCAGCTAACATACCTTTAGCACTTTTCCCCCTTCCTCCAGTCTCATTTGTTAAACTCAAGTATTTATCAAGTTTTCTACAATTCTAAATGAGAAAATGTATAGCACAAAACAGAAATAGCATATTTAAGTTAAAAGTACTATGAATTTTAAATATTTTGGTCAGATTTTATAATAAAATAATATATTTTGGCAAAAATAATACAATGTAAGGCTTAATTTATTTTCTGTTACTAGATTTGAAGGGTATTTTACATCTGCAATTATTATTTGACTGTTTTCACATTTGTTACTAAAAACACTGCTGTAAGGTTTTCAGAAATTTTGAGACTAAAAGCACCTAAAAAAATAAAAGAAATTAAGAAAAATGTATATTTATGAACTCTTGTCAAATTCCTAACTTACTTTAAAGCATCTTGTATATATATGCCAACACAGAATCTTTATTGCCTTTTAAGACCTATTTGATTCAATGTAATCTAAAAATAACAATCTTAGAAGCCTTATTGAGATTTATTTGAAAATTCGGATGAGAATTAAAATATTTTAAAATAAACATTTGCCAAAAAAGTTGTTATTCTGGTGGCAGTAGTTGTTATGGCACAAAAAAACATGAAAAATTTGTGGGTGTTGCAAATATATACACAAACTAAATTTAAATGTGTAAGCTATATATATAATATATATATGTATATATATATACACACACACACTCTCACACACATACACATATACATACACACAAATACATTTACACACATACAATTTAGGCAATAAGAAGGGAAGGGAAGAGAAACTGATGGAAGCCTCACATAATGAACCATTTATCTAATTTATCACTGAAGTTCCAATGAGTTTTGAATGAAAGGGTCATTATCTGTTTCATTCTTATTCATAAATCACTCCATCATTAAGAGGAAAAGACTTTCAGAAATGTTGTCTGATAAAAGAAGTCAGTGGTGAATTAAGTGATGAGTATGTGAGCCTCAAAAGGTATTTTTACTGTTAAAGAAATTCATGCAGCGATATCTGCAGAAAAGTTGATAAACAATAAGAAAACAAAACTTTAATATTATGACATACTCAAAAGATACTATACATAAGTATTACTACAGCATTACTTACAAATTCTACTTTAGGTGATCTAATAAAATTATGAATGATTTTGTTAATTTTTAAGGCATCAGTGCATCAATGAGGGTAAAGCTCCGTAAGTAAATATGAAAACAAAGCATCAGCTTATTTGTGGTATAGAGTGATTACTATATATCTGTTGGCCACTTCCTTCAAAAGGATAATAAACTGTATGTTTTCTAGTAAAAATATTACAGCATGAATTTCACATCATTTTTTAACACTTCATGTAATGGGCTGAACTGATCTGGCAGTATTCTCATCTTCATTGTTCCATCAGCTCCACAAGAAAAAATATGATTTGCTGGTCCTGTCTCAATCTGCATCACTCCAGTTCCAATATTCCTAAAAATGGACTGCCGAGCATGTTCATTGATAAAAGTGTGCAGAAGACTAAAGGTGGCAAGACTCCAGATCTGAAAAATATTAAGAAGAAAATGGACATGTGGTTGATGATTACCTTCAGACTCCGAATGAAAAATTCAGGCCTGCCTAAACAAAGATGGAGGAAAACCTGTTCAGGCTTACAGTTTACCAAATGTTTTTATATTATTAAATGCTTATAATTCATCCAGTAAGATATTAAAGTATTATCTCCTGCACTGGAGATGAGAGTATCTATGTACATGGAGGGTAAGTGTACAATGCCACAAAAACTTGTAATATTACAGGGGCTACAATTAAGGTTTTCTACCTCTCAGCAGAACTCTGTTGGGTAATTTTGCAGTGGGGTAACTAACACCTTCTTTGTAATATGGAATATTCACCAAGGGATCAGAATAGCTGGGAAGAAGGAAGTGATACCTGGAGGCCCACTAACTACTCTGGCAAACCTCTGTTTTAACTACAATACCAAGCCAAATATTAAAACTTGGGGAATGTAAATTTACTAAGATTTTATATTTTTAACCCTTATAAAAATAAATGTACCTGTTTCTAAAGCAAATTATAGGCATTTTCACTTACATGCTTTTAGGGTATCTATTTTAGTATTACAGAAACCAATTTATTTCCTGATTTTATTGAGATCGCTAAGGAAATTTTCTCTAAGAAATATAATGACGACACTAATCTGTATGTACATGGATTTGTTAAGTTATAAGCAATAAACCTCAGAGTATAAAGAAATGCCCTAAATCAGACTATGACTTATTCTAAACTAAAGGAACTCTTGATAAGAAAGTGGCTTCAAGTGGGAGAAAAATAATTTTTTTTCTCTATATATTTGATTTTAAGAAAAGCTTTTAAAAAATTCTAGCAGAGAATTACGAAAGAATTTGCCAGTTTTATCAAAAAGTTCACCTTATTGCACTAAATATGCTCAACTACTGCCTTATATATGCTAAAAAACCTAGATCCCTCAGCGCTACAGAATTCCTAACCATTAAAATAACATAGAAAGTACTTTCAATTTTTTAATTTTTATTTATTTTTCAATTCATATCTTTAATGAAAAATTGTAACAAGTCCTTTACTATTTCATAAATGCCACAAGAGAATGTGACACAGTTTATAAGGAAATTTAGAAATCTTTCCCTGTTCCCTTCTTCCTGCCCTTCACTGTGCTGAAGAGATGTTGAGTTCTTCCAGAGTTATGCTGAGCTGAGTGGTTTCTAAACTGTCTGGACTCTCCACGTAGCCAGTTTCTGCACAGGGTTTTCCTGACATTGGATCTATTATTCTACCCACTTTGAAGACAATCTCAGCCAGTTCACGTCTCATGTGCTCTGTTCATGGAACAGGTAAAGCTTTGAGAAGTACAGTATCTCCAACAGTGCACTGCTAAAGGGCATTGTGAGCAAGGTGTTTTCTGCTTATTAAAATACTTTATTTTTTGTTTTTTGGTTTTTTGGCGGAACCGGGGATTGAACTCAGATCCTTGCGTTTGCCAGTCAAGCACTTATCCTACTGAGCCATCTCCCCGGCCTCCTAAAATACTTTAATAAGTAGAGATACAGAACAAATCTGGTCACTCTCACTTTGGCAGGTTTTTTTTTTTTTTTTTTTTGCACTGCTGTACCAATCACCTTCCCCACAACCCATTTGGCATGCATGGATGAACAGACTGCTGACATTCTATGGCTCCGATCACCTCAGGATTCTAGGGTGCCTCAATTGATTTATGCATTTCCACAGGGCCCTCCATAAAAACTACTAGATTTGTAGAATTCTGAATATTGAATTACACAGCAGAGTATTTCTGGGTTAAGACCCAGTAATCTGCAATTTTAATAAGTTCCCTAATATTACTAACAAATTGTTTAAGATTTTAAGCAACCTCTCTTAAGTTTTAAACCCAATGAAGTTTGCAAAGAACTAGTAAGAATAGCGTATGTCCACGTGCATTCAGAATTCTCGAATCAGGTACTAAGTTACTGGATATTGTTTTGTTTTGTTTTTTTGTACTGGGAATTAAACTCAGGACCATGTGCTTACCAGGCACCGCTGAGCTATATTCCTGGTGCTCAGATATTGTTTTTGCATATCAAAAATTAGGGAATAATGTGGAATAAAAGAAAATGTTAATACATTATTTAGTACATACCTTAAAATCCAGCAAATTATACAACATGGAGTCAAGATTAATTTTATTGTCTAAAATATGTTTATATCCATGGAAAGTTTACTTTTTAAGGAAGAAATAAGTATATTTTAAAACAACAGAAAAACAGAAATAACTCAGATATAAGCTTAAAGAAATCAAAATATTAAAAAAAAAACAGAACAAAAGACAGATAAAAGGAAATGGGGAAACAGATCTTTTGCAAATGGGAAGGAGATCAAGAGATACAAGAAATGAGTACAGGGAAAGGAAGGGGACACCATTAAAACATGTTACATACATAGTGTCAACTACCCACAATAAGCTCATTATGTACTGCAAACATGTAAAAATCTTTAAGTTAAATATAATTTTCTTCATCAAAAGATATCTTAAGTGGTAATTACCATGATGAGCAGAAAGAAATTAATACATATTTAAACAGATTAGTATTAATATGGTTGAAGAGCTAAGAGTTCTGAAGTTCTTTTTACCCTATTTTGTAGATACCTTTATATTGCCTTCTGCAGATCCTGTGACAAAGTACTCTTCAGTTGGATCAATAGCAATGGCTTTAACAGGGGAATCATGGCTCTGAAAAAGCTGCCTCTGTTGTTTTTGCAGAAGATCAAATACACAGGTGAATCCTTTTCTGCCACCTGATAATAACAACTGATGTTTGGGAGCATATGCCAAAACTGTAGCTCCACTATCGTGGCAGGTAAAAGCTGAAAGTTGAAAAGAGAAATGATTTTAGATATTGGATAACAAATAATAAAGAATGTTTACTTAAAAGTATTTTAAGTTGAATTTTGTGAAAAGTGAGACTTATATCTACATTTTTTAAAAAAAAGTTAACATTCAATTCATCTAGCACTATGTCTTGAGTATTCTTTCTTCACTGAATTGCCTACTTAGTAGACCAAAGGTTGATTTACTATAGATGTGTAAGGTTTTTTTAAATTTTATTTTTTTTCAGACGTGTAAGTTGATAACTGGGCTCTTTATA
>NW_004524700.1:7236918-7248890 GCF_000260255.1 Octodon degus | reverse complement strand
AATTTTTCTTTAGTATTTTGTTTTTTTATACTATAAACTTTAGAATTAATTTATTGTTATCTACAAAATACTTTGTTGGGATTTTGATTAGGACTATGAAGTTTGGAGGAAATGACATCTTATATACTGAGTGTTTAAATATGTGAATATGAAAAACGCATTAATTTAGATCTTTGATTTCTAGAAATATTTGTACTTTCTGCGCAGAGACCTTGTTAGTCTCAATAATTTTTTATTCTGGGGCTCAATGTAAAAAGTAATATTTTTAAAATTCCAAATTGTGGGAAGAGATTAATTAGGTATATGTTTTTCTTTTCAAAATAAATTTCATAGGGTCATAAATGTGTTTTATTAAAAATCTATTTAAAGTCACTTGGTTTATGAATTTCTTGGCTCCCACAATGTATAAAATGTTTTCAAAACTTACCATGTACTAAACTATTTGAGGGTGCTACAAGTGTATCCCACAAACATATGTTTCTGGAAGAAAAGATTATTTTTTGAGTGACACAAACTTATAAAAAATGTTCATATAATGACATAACATTTTAATCTTGCTTCCAGAGAAAGTTCTTAAATTTAAAGAAAGTTAAAAGAACAATGCAAATAAGTTTATATATTATTTTTATACAAAATTTTAAAACTGCTTATAAAACTATGTAACTTTAGTATGTATTTACAAATAATATAAAATAAAGCCTGAATGTAGATACAACATTTTGTATTAACTCTTCTATAATATAATCCCTAGACTGATGAAAACAAGTAGCATGAGATACTACACGTTCTTGAACATGAAGAAAGCTTCTACTCTAAGGATGTATTGGTGTATTTAAAGAAGTTCTGTGGAAAACAGGTTAAAAAAAGAAGAGTGTCAAAAGCAGTTTCAAGTGCAAAGTGAGGTTTCATACATAAAATACAGAAAGCTCAACCACCTCACTATACCTTGATGTCAGAAGTCAGTTGTTTCAAGTGATGAGATGGGAGCAAGAGAAGAAACAGGTTCTTGCAAACTTAACTTCTTTTGGTTATAGAATGAGGAACGGGATGGGGCTGCTACTGATCAGCTACTGCAGAGCTACTCAGTCTGAGTTTCTTGTTTTCTTATTTTGAAACTGTTGTGTGTCTAAGAGGGTCATGATAAAAACTTAATAACATGGCCAATAAATACTATTTCCTTTTTGTTTCCTATTTACATAGAAGATATACAGAGAAATGATCATGTCATAAATAACCAAATCCCTTTCACCTATACATATGTAGCATCAGAACATTAAAAATATAGAGGAAATCCATTTTGCTTTAACGGCACCAGAGTTTTTCTAGATTTATAGTTAGAAAACTATACATGCTTTCTCCAAAAACAAACAAAAAACCCCACAAGGCTTTATAATAAAAATACCTAAATTTTTTTTCTTGGGACACAAGGACATAAAGCTATAAAAAGCATTCAGCTATACATCTACATATTTTAGTTCCAGCTATCATCTCTTACCTATTGTCAGTTGAAAGACCAGCTGTTGCTATCAGAGAGGAGGAACTAACGAAGACAAAATCATTGGCTGTTTTGTTGTGACACTGCCAAGTCTAGAATGGTGATAAATAATAAATTGCTATTATTGTTAATAAAAATTTCAGAATTGGATACATTAATCAAAAAGTGATTGTGTAGCTTTTTTTTTTTTAATTTTAAGTGTCTTTTTATCTCAACTTTAGAAAAGCTGCAAAAGTAATACAGTACACAGAATTTCATATACTTTCCATCCAGACTGAGCAATCTTTAACATTTTAGCTTTTTTTTTTTTTTTTTGGCAGACCAAGGATTGAACTCAGGCCCTGAGCACTTGCAGGGAAGCGCTTACTCCACTGAGCCATCTCCCCAGCCCAGCACATGTGTTTTGTAGCTCCTCTCTCCTCCTAATGTGCAGGGCATGGAGACAGTGGCTTCACACGTGCTAGCTAAGTTCACCATCACTGACCTACCTTTCCTGTAGTTCAAACAAAACTTCAAAAGAAGCACAGAAGGTTAAACTTAAGTACCTTGGTTAAACTTATTTACCTTGGCTTATTTAGTGAAAAGTTCTGTTTTAGGCGAAGACAGAAACCAGGGTTTTAGATTATTTTAGACTTATCTTTTTTATTTTGAAAACTTGCATTTTAAGAAATATTTAAACATTAAAGCCATTTATGTATATACGTGAATGAAAGTTACTAATAGTCACCAAAATTAGAAAATACACAATATTTCTTAAAATTCTATCAACCAAAACTTAATGGATTACGACAAAAAGTTTAAGATATAAAGGCAGTCTGCTAGTGACTATAACCTTGCACATTTAAATCTGTTGATTTAATGAAAAATTAAGACAATAAGGGGCTGGGGAGATGGGTCAGTGGAATAAGCGATTCCCTGGCAAGCTCAAGGGCCTGAGTTCAATCCCCGGATTCACAAAAAAAAAAAAACAAAAAAAAAAAAAAAAAAAAAAAAAACTTACTTGAGGGAAAAAAAAAAAAACCCTCTTTTTCAGGGTATCGTACTTAACCCTCCTTTGATTGTTTGTTTTCACTTAGGTCAACTATGTATTCTAACATTTAACATTGGGTGAAGTACTAGAATCATAAGCTATATTCTTAACTTCTCCTTGATAGGTACTGCGCAGTTCTAAAGGGAATCACTGAATCCCATTTATATTAAATATAAATTCAGGGTTCTTTGAAGCCGTAAGTTTATTGTTTGCATAGTTCTGAATATGTTTACATTCATAGTTCTAACATATTTATATTTTGTTAAGCAAGAAAATAGTAATACGAGCTATAAGATGCCCTTTCTAATTTTTCATTGATAACAAGGACTATGGAAAAATAATCAGATCACTAGCCTATTAATCTTTCTATTTAGGTAGAAAAGTAAGGTTAGAAAAGGACACTGGTAATCTCCAAGTTGCCTGTATTTCCTAAGGCAGCCATGTTAGGTTTATATATATTATCTTTCCAAATTACCAGAGATGCAAGATTTTTATGCACTTTTCACATAATACAAGGACAGAGTAAAATGACTAAGTACACAACCCTACACAGATTTTATTTATTCATTTAAATATTTCTTGCATCTAATATATTATTTCTTTAAAATGAAAACTTGAAATTTATTCACAGGTAGGAAGTCTTGACTTACCAGATATGGCTTAGGCATGCTCCCAGTAACAGGACAGCATTTCCAGTTTGTTTGATACAAACTTAAATATCCATCAGCATCAACTATCCCAAACTTAGAAAATAAATAGAAATGTTCAATATAAGTGCAAATGCATATTTATTCTTACCCTTACTATGACACCCACATTTTTACTCTTAGATATTTAACTGATATACTGACTTTACATTTCACAAATGCATGGGTTTAAATAAAAAATTTAGCCATGCATTATAAAATTCCAGGATAGACAAAGAATTCCAGATACCCATTTAATTACAAAAAGCTATAGCATCATCTGAATAATCTCTCTGAATAATATGGGAATCCACATTAAGACAAAACTTAAGGGGCTGAGGAGATGGCTCAGTAGAATAAGCACTTGCCTGGCAAGCGCAAGGGCCTGAGTTCAATCCCTGGTTCCACCAAAAAAAAAAAAAAAAAAAAAAAAAAAAAAAAAAGACAAAACTTAATCATAGTATTAAGAGGTCTGTTCATCTTGAAAAAGACAAAACTTTCCTGCAAGAAATACGAACAACATATAAAAGTAGAAAGCAAAATAACAATTATCATAGTAAAAGAATTCCACTATGGGAACCAAGGCAATTTTGATTGGAAAAACATTAAAATAATCAAGTAAGACAGTATGTTATATATACAGTAATTATAAACATAGTGCATGGTTATGTAAAGTATGAAATGTCTTTTTTGGGTACTTGCTCTCATCTTCAGATCATACACCTATTATAACAACTGGATGTTGTCTCCTGTAAGATTTCTTTCTATACATATTCAGACACATATACAGCTTTTTAGATAAGTATAACCGAAAAATACAGTTCCACAATTACTGTATTTACTAGAAATATCTTTTCATATCAGGACAGAAATCTAGCTTATTCTTGTGCTATTCATTATACTATATACTTGTAATTGTCATTTAAAAGTTTATTATAGACAGTTTTCAATTTAGTGTATTATAAAATGTGCAGTTTTAAACATTCTTTTTTTTTTTTTTTTTTTGAGATAGGGTCTTGCTGTGCAGTTTAGGGTGGCCTTGAACTCACTATGTAGCCCAGGTTGTCCTCAAACTTGCAGTCTTCTCTTATCTCAGCCTCCCAAGTAATGGGATTACATATGCTACCACACCTGGCCTAAACATTCTTACACATATACCATGTGGAAAAGTTTTTCCAAAGAGCATTATTTAAAACTGACAGATGAAGGTATAACTAAATCTGAAGTGATATGAATTTAAATTTGCATTATTTTCTTAATATTCAGTAGGTAATACTGAATATTAAAATGTATCAATTCTATGCTGAAAATGTTTTAATTTGCACTTCTGTAACTGTGAGGGTTACTGACAAAAATAATTTTTGGTAAGCTGTTTATATATTGTCTATTATGATATCTTTTAAAAAATGATATGGTTAACAACTACTAATGTAAGAATGTTAACCTACTGTCTGTATACATTATTACAGATATTTTTTCAGGGTCTATTTTTACAGTTTATCTTATCTCTGAAGTAGATATAAGTATGTTCCTCAGAGAGGGGACACATAAAATCTATATCTAAAATACTATTTATCATCGAATGTGAATGAATGTTTGAATGAACAACAATTCATTTCTAATTCTTTGAACACTGGAATCCCGAGGATATTGCTCCATCTAGATGTAATGTGATGCCAGTCATTTGAAAGGGAGAAGTTGTTTAAGTAGACACATGTACCACTACTTCTTCCTAGAAGCTTACAGGATTTTCTTTCTTCCTTCTTCCCTCTTCTTTTTTTCCAGCAGAACGGGCGACTGAACTCAGACCCTTGCGTTTGCCAGAAAAGTGCTTATTCTACTGAGCCATCTCCCTGCCCCCCCTTTGTGTGTGTGTGTGTGTGTGTGTGTGTGTGTGTGTGTGCGCAGGATCTCAGTACCCAGCTCAAACTCATAGTGATCCTTCTGTTTTCAGCCTCTCCAGTGCTGGGATTATAGGCACCATGCCTGTTCTCCCCCTCTCAGTCTCTGGCTTAGCGTGCCTGGGACTTGCCTAAGCAAGTGCTTAGTCTGCTGAGCTATCTCATCAGCCCTTCCTTTATTCTTTAATAAATGAAAAATCTCTCAAGATAATCAGAAGGTTTGTAGGTATACTATTCCTCAGTATTTCTTCTGGCACTTGGGCTGACCTTTCTCCTCTTAAAAAAATTCTGTTGTTTTGAAGAAACATTTATTATTCATTTAACTAGTGCTTATCCACGTTTTTTTCTGAAACATTTCCTTAGACATTTTATGGGATAATTTCTTAATTTGTGCTGTCCAATTTTAACTACTTTTGCTCTTCTGTTCAGTAATGTATGATGAGTGGTTCCCTTACAGACCCCACCTTTGCACATCAAGTTTTGAATTTCCAAGAACTCTTTTCTGTTGCCCTAATGTCCTTGCTTCATACCACCTTGGACTTATTTTATTAATGCAGTATTTTCTGAATCTCTCAGAAGAATTGTTCCTCACTGGACATATATGCTTCATAATGCCCCTTGTTACTCTTGGTTTTCCTATAATTTTCACTTTTGATTGCTAATTTGTTTTTGTAATTCATAAACCATTCAATGTTACTGTGATACAGTATAAGTCATCTCTACAGTTTACCCACTAAGCTTCCCTACGGAGAGGGATATCATGCTAATTTGAATGTAAGAAAGTTGGCTTCCTCTCAAGATACTTGTGTTTTTAAGTAGCCTCCACAGAAAGTTGTTGTGAGCGTTAAAGGTAAAAATGAAGATGTAGATCTTCAATATCACACTAAAGAATAACACAGGTATCCTGAAGTCTTCTTGAAAAACTTTATCTTACCCATATTGTAGTTATGTGACTATTTTGCTTGTTACAGACTGAGACAGAGACTAATGGGAGACATAATATTGACAACTAAAATAGAAAAGCAAGAACAGATAAGGGACATTAATAGGGAACACAATTGAGAATAAGGTTGAGAATCCCTTATCTAAAATACTTGAGATGAGAAGTATTTCACATTTTTGAAGTTTTCTTCTTCTTTCTTTTCCCCCTTCCAAGTACTGGGAAATAAACCTTGAAGTGCTACTGCGATATGAAGGTACAGAGTGGCAATATAAGGAAAGCAGGAACATGGGAGGTAAAGACAGGGATGTACTAGTGCATGGTCAGCAAACCTTTTCTACATGGTCATACAATAAATATTTTAGGCTTGCCATATTATAAGGTCTTTGTCCTCCTCAACTCTGCTGTTGCAGTGGGAAAGAGCAAAGAGAACAAATAATCCACGAAATAACAATGACACAATAAAATTTTACTTAAAGACAGATGGCTATGTCATAGTTTGCTGATGCCCTAGCTCTAGAACAGTACTTCTGAAAACTTTAGTAGGTGTACAAATCACAAGAGAAACTGGTTAAAATGTAGATGGTGATTCAGTAGCTCTGAAATAGGGTCAGTATATGCACTTTTAACCAACTCCTAAATGCTACTTATTGTTTGGTGCTGGATCACACTCTGAGTAGGTTCCCAGGGATAAAGAAATTGAGATTTACTAATCAAAAATGTTTAATGCAATGTAAACTAATAATCACACAGCCCTCATGCAACATTTAATTTTAATGAAAATATATTCTATATCTATTAAACATAGCTTAGGAAGAACCAAATGAATTTAAATGTTCTTTGAAAAGAATTTTAAAAAAGAGAGAATTCACATAGATAAATACTTTACTAACAGTCCACCAAGCTATTATTCTTTTCAGGAACTGAAATTAGTGATATTTATAGAACCCCAACACAATCAACTATCTTTACCATTTACTTTTTATAATACTACCTTATTTCCTTGATAGTTAAATCTCATTCTTGTAACCCTTGAATTACCACCAGATCGAAAACAGGCTATTTGTTGAGAATGGCCCCATTCAAACATTCTGACACTCCCATCTTGAGCTCCAGTCAGATCTGCAACAAAAGACAACAAAAACTGTGAAGTTATTTTAACAATCTTTAGAAAAATTTATTTCTTAAGGCCAACCTGAACTACACAATGAGTTCCTGTCTCAAGACCAAAACAAAACAAAACAAAACACCCCCCAAAAATACTAAATAAATAATTGGAATTATTAAAGAGCTAAATTGTATCAGTCACACCATCAGTATTTAAATTTACATATTTTTCTCTGAAAAAAGCAAGCTACAGAAAGTTTTGAATACCATGCTAAAGACAAAAAAAAAAAAAAAAATCATTTCTGAATGTTATCCTAATTGACCTGTTATGTAAAATGTTATCTGTTTTACTAAGGAATATAAATGACCAAGTCAACGACTACTAATTCTTTTTTTACTTTTATTTTTGTATTTTAGGGAAGGATCTACAGGGGGTTCAGGGTGTCACTACTAATCACACTCATAGTGATTCACCTGTTTACAGCCTCCCAAGAGCTGGGATTACAGCTGTGCACCACCACACCCAGTCTCAACTGCTGTCTCATTTTGCCCCGGTGCCAGGGCCAGCACAGCAGTCCTGGGGATCATCTCCTGACCCCTGCGCCTGCTTGCAGGCAGTTTAATCTGCTGAAATATTCAGCAGGCCCCGATTATTAATTCTTTAGCAGTACTAATTCTTTTTTACTATTTTGTATTAGCAAACTTATTCTTTTTTATGGTACTATTTCCTTTCTATAAAAGGAAATAATAATCTTTAAAACACTGGATAGTAAGAAATAAATGAGATAATTTATATAAAACTCATGATTATACATAATATATACCATACAATTTACATTCATTATAGTTATCAGTATAATGTGTTATGGGGTGGTGAGAATTAGTGTCTAAAAACATCTAACATAACCCAAGTGACATTATTAGTTAAGATTCTCTAATTTCTTGCTGAGTATTTATAATAAATGAACCTCAACTGATTTGTAATGTTTTAGCATTAGGCAGAGGTGGAAGCATGAGGGGAGAACTTTTGAGACTAGGAATGTTAACTCTTCCCTTTTTCCAAATAGTCTTAATTGTTAAAATGAAGATAATTGTATTTAAAAAACACTTATTTTATAAATGTAAAAAAATTACTGAGGAGGCCTGTAAGCTGAGATGGCTCTAGAACTTTAAATTTCTGTATGAACAAGTAGAAACTCAATGTGAACAGTAAGACAAAACTTAAGACTAACCTACCAAAATATACCAATTTTGATAAGTTAGGCTTAATCTCTAATCTAATCAGAGACTATCAATCAAAAACTTCCAACTAATCTCAAATGTGGGAATTTCTATTTTAACCAGTTAAGTATTTTTATTTGAATTGGTTCTTTCCATAGCTTATAAAAACACCACATAAAAATTTTCCTTTCACGCCACCTTGACGTAGCCCTAAATTACCAGTTTTCTGGTGTTGCTCAGATCATGAATTTGAGGTGAATGTTTAAATAAATGTATTAAAATTCTAATGTACCTAAGTTTATCTTTTAACAGTTCTGGTGTCCAATAAGAGAAGTGGAGGGGTTATCCCTGATGATAACCCCTTTGGAGTAATGAGTAACTAGGCATACCCACGCTGCTGAGCTGTTTGTACTGTTTCTCGCTGCCTATACAGTTTGGTAGGACATCTTATACAGATCTACCTCTGTTCTGGCTCTGCAACTTATAACTTGAGTTCTCCAACTTTCAGCATTTGTTGTTCTAGTCTACATCTGTAAGATGGACTGAGTCTAATATAAACTAGATGTGGTGCTGCTGAGACCTTCCAGTAGATTAAAGGTGGAATTGTGGGTTTATCTGAGTTACTGAGGCTACAACTTTTCCATCTTATACTCCAGTTAATTTATATATATATACACTATAAACTCAAGAGCCTATGCTGTTATAGAGAAATGGATAACAATTGGAATTATGGTGACCATAATTTGGCCAATTTGGAATTATGGGATCCACAATGGGAAGTTTAACTTAAAATTATCCATATATGGGAAAAACTGGGGAAAAAAAGTATCTTAATGCTTTACAAATAAATGGGTTACACTTTTTTGATTTGTACACAGAAACTACTAAAAATTTATGTCTCTTTAAAAGATTCCTTATGAAAGGCAAATAAGATTTTTTTTGGGGGGGGTACAGGAATTAAATTCAGGGTTACAGGGTCCAGGGAGATAGCTCAGTAGAATCAGCATTTGCCTGGCAAGTGCAGGGTCCTGAGTTCAATCCCCAGTACCAGAAAAAAAAAAAAAAAAAAAAAAAAAAAAATCAGGGTTGCATATATGTTAAGTATGTACTCTACCAATAAGCTACACTCTCAGTCCCTGGATCTATAAAAATAGTTTTAAAATAAACTTTTTAGTGAGTTTGTACTAGGAACATGGCTAAAATTTTAGAATGAAAGCAAGATAATCTGCTTCTGTCTATACGTTTATGTATGTCAGATATGTTAAAAGGGCTGATCAAAATGTTTCCAGTAACAGATAAGAGATTTTACTAATAAAATGTTCGATGAGCTTAAAGTAGAAACAAACAACTAGCCAACCAAGTTAAACAAGATAATAAAAGATATGAATGATTAGTTTGGTAAGGAAATAGAAATAATGAAAAGCAAGCAGAAATAATAAACACATGTTAAAAAACTCAAAAGAATGTATGACTAACAGATTTGGCCCCTGTGAGAACAGTGTGTCAAAAATTAAAAGACAAGACAGACATAGTAAATCATAAATTCAGTGATACCCTAAAAATAATACCATGCAAGCTAGCTCCAACAGCTACTAGATAACTAAAGAGAAAAAAAAATTTGAATTTTAATAAAGGAATTAGATGACTTCAAAGATATAAAATTTATTCACTGAAGTCACACCAGAAAACTGTCCGAATCGAGAAAAAGAATTCAATATTCAATTACAAGAGGAATACAGAACTGCAAATAGCTATGACCAGTAAAGAATCTCTCCATGGTACACCATAATCAAAATTCTGGAAATTGAGAGGCTGAGGAGTTAGTTCAGTGGTCTAAGTGCCTGCCTGACACACATAAGGACCCAGATTTGATCCCTGGTATCACATGCTACGTGTGAAACAGCGCCCTGGGTGCACAGTGGTGGCAATGTAACCGAGTTGGCCATGAAACTGGGCGTGGTGGCACATGCCTGTAATTCCGGGGAGGCTGAGACAGGAGGATCACTATGAGTCTGAGTTGTGTAGTGAGACCATGTATCAAATAAATAAATAAAAGATTAAAAAATACCTATTAAAAAGTACAGGGATTCAGAAAAGGAGAGAATCTTAAAAGCTGTCAGAGAAAACTAGTAAGTTATCCAAAAAAGCCTATCAGAATTACACCAGATTTCTTAGCAGCAAACCTTAAAGTCCAGGAAAACTTGGAGAAAAGTTTTTTCATACGTTTAAAGTATTGCCAAACCAGATTTCCATATACTGCAAACTTAGACTTCCATATTGATGAAGACATAACATTTTCCATGACAAAGAAATCCTAAATACATACCTGACTGTTAACGGAGCACCACAGAAAATACTCAAAGGCAGCCTCAATAGAGACAGAGAGGCCACCAGCACCAAAGAACCAAAGAAAAACATATATATAACTGGGTGAATAGGTAAAAGGAAATGAACCCAAAGGAATCAGCACTGGAAAAATAATGCAATGACAGGATTCAGTAAACATTTCACAATAACAATTTTCAATGTTACTGCTCATAACTCCCCTATCAAAAGACACAGACTGGCAGACTGAATGAATCATAAATGAAATGCAACCATATATTATATATAGGAGAAACAGATCATCCAAAAGGAAGCTGCCAGACTAAAAGAGAAGGATGGAAAATGATACTCCAAAGAACTGGAGTCCCGAGGCAAGCAGAAGTAGCCATATTATTTTCAAACACAAAACCTTCAATCAAATCTGATCAAAGGAAACAAAGATGGCCACTACAAATGGATAAAGAGAACAATTCTGCAGGAAGAACTAACAATTATAAAAGCACCTCATGTTTGCACTCTTAACTTTATCAAAGAAAAACTACTGAACATAACAGCACTAATACAATCATGGCTGGGGACTTCAACACTCTCACAAATGAACAGATCAACTAGACCAAAATTTAATGAAGATATATTAGAGTTAAACCACAACACTGAACGAATGAACTTAAATGATATCTAGACTTAAAAGATATCTAGAGTGTTTTCATCCAGTGAGAACAGTATATATATATTTTTTCAGCAGCTCATGAAACTTCTTCCACAATAGACCACATCTTAGGCCATAATGTTTTCTAGATAAATGCAACATAATTGAAATACTCCTTATATACCATCAAGTCATAGTGCAATGAAACCAGAAAGCAAAAACAAAAATATACCAACTCAGATATTAAATAATACATTATTGATAAGCAATGGATCCCAAGATAAATCAAGGAAGAAATAAAAAATTTCCTAGAATCAAACAGGACCCAATGAAGGCAGTTCTAAGAGCAGTTATTACCTATAAATGCAAACATTAAAAGAACTGCGCAATCCCAAATAGAAAACTTAATCATGAATTGTCAAGGGCCTAAAAAAACAAGAGCAATCCAAATTTGAAATTAAAAGACAAATTATTAAGACCACAGTGGAAATTAACAAAACTCAGACTAAAAAGTACCACAGGATCAAAGAATAAGTTGGTTATTTTATATAAGTACCATGTGCTAACTGATTACGCCACTGGAGCTTTAAGTTGATTATTTTATTTTATTTTATAAAG
>NW_004524700.1:7226702-7229611 GCF_000260255.1 Octodon degus | reverse complement strand
ATTTAGTATCGATGCTCTTGATTCATGCATTTGAGCCGAGCTAGTGTCCTTCGCACTTGTTCTGGGTGGGCACTGGGTTTCTTCCATATGTTTCTGCATTTGATTCTTTAGTACAGATGTTATTAATTCAGGGATTTCTTTTTTCATTTCCAATCTGAGGTCTTCTGGATCTTTCTGCAGCTGTTTCTTTATTTTAGAAGCCGTTGATTCCTTACTTTCAGCTGTGTGATTTCCAATTGGTTCTGCATTAGTGACCTCTGTACTTGTTACAGGTGGGCTTGGGTTCTGAGGTTGCATTTTGTTCCTTCTTGTCATTTTGTGTAGTACTGTCTTCTGACCTTTGTTGTAGATCTTTGCTGTAGTTTTAACCTTCGAACGTACTGAAGTTCAGGTGCAGCTCTACAAAGTTTGGACTTATCCAGCTGCGTCTGGCTCGGGTCTGGCTGCTGTGCTCAGCTCCTTCCTGCTGCTGCCCTTGAGGGTGAACCTGTTGTGCCCCAGTGGCGAGATGTTCTGCTCTTGGACTAGCTGGTTGGATCTATCTTCTAAACTCTCTGCAGGGATTGCAGCTGCAGGATTACACCCCAAGTGTGTATGCCAGGCCTGAGCTGTGTCTGGAGGGGGCAAGGTGAAGTAGGGGGAAGAGGAAGCTCTCCCACACACTCACGGGACCTGGGCTAGGACTGCATCTGGGGGTTCCTGGATGCGGCGGAAATTCCTATTCGGCGGGCGGGGTGGGGGAAGTACTGTGGAGTGGTGGGGGGCAGCCCAAGGGGGTGGGAGAGGGTCTGGCCCACGCTGTGCCTGGGCTGGTACTGGTCCCGCTGGCGCAGGGTAGGAGGAAGCTCTCCGCACACTCACTGGACCTGGGCTAGGCCTGAAGTTGATTATTTTAAAGGATAAACAACACTAACAAACTCCTAGCTAACCTCATCAAGAAAAAAAAAAAAAAAAAAAAAGTTAAAGAAAACAAACACTCTTATCAGTACAGTTAAAAACGAGAAAAGTGAAAACACAATTCTGAGAAACCACTTGGAGAACTTATATTTTAATAAATTAGAGAATTTAGAAAAATATGCTCTTAATCACATATGAATTACTAAAACGGAACCAAGAAAATACAAAAACTCTGAGTGGACTACTAACTGGTGATTAATTTCAGGCAGTAATAACTCTATCAATAAAGAAAAACCCAGATTCGAAGAGTTCATCAAAGAATTCTATCAGAACTTGTGGGAAAAATCTAATGTCATTATTTGGAAAACACTTTAATGAAATTGAAAGGGAAACAGTGCTACCAAAATCATTCCTGACAGTATTACCCTTAGATCAAAACCAGACTTAGTCTATAACTACAATACCCTAAAACAAAACAAACAAAAAAACAGTAAAAATAAAACAAAACTACAAGTCAATCTTTTTTTGTTTGTTTGTTTGTTTGTTTTTGGTGCGGAGGACTGAAACCAGGGCTTCCAGCTTGATAGGGAAACATTCTACCACTGAGCCAAATCCCCAGCCCACAGATCAATCTTTGTAACAAAGACAGAAGCAAATGTCCTCAACAAGTATCTTACTTACTTTTCCTGTTGCTGAGAAAAATATCCAACATCCAAAATTATAGGAGGAAGTGTTAACTTTGACTCACAGTTTGTAGAGCTTTCAATCTATAGTCAATTGTCTCCAAGGCAGGCTGGCATGGCAGAGGGACATTATAGAGAAACACTTCATGACAGGCAGAAGCCAGTAAAGCAGCAAGCAGCAAGCAGCAAACCTCCTTCTGTCCATTATATTGTATCCCTAAGGTGGGAAGTGCTCAGATACAGGTGGAGCACCCTTAAATCCCGTCTAGAGCTATGCCAAACCAATCAGTGGATTAATTTAGTAATAACACACCCCTGGATTTCAGCATCATACCCTTCACCTAACCATCACACATTCTAGATCCAACCACCTCTGAAAATCCATATCTATGACTGCAAGAGGCTCTGAGGGGACATTGAGGCATATGCCATAACATGATGCTGGAAAAACAAACAAACAAACAACAAACAGTAACATTAAAAAGACCATACCTCCTTCAGCCACAGAAACCACTGAAGAATAGTAGCCACAGTTCCACACTATCCTATGGCCATGGGCCTCAAGTAGGGCCACAAGGTGACTAAGAATGTGAACAAACGGAGGCACAGCCACCATCCCAGACGCCTCACCAAACACACCAAGTTTGTGCAGGACATGATCCGGGAGGTGTGCGGCTTTGCCCCCTACAAGGTATGCGCCATGGAGCTGCTCAAGGTCCCCAAGGACAAACATGCCCTCAAGTTCATCAAGAAAAGGGTGGGGATGCACATCTACTCCAAAAGGAAGTGTGAGGAGCTGAGCAATGTGCTGACTGCCAAGAGAAAGACAGCTGCCAAGAAGGACTGAGCTCCTTTGGAATAAAGCTTTGCAGAAAGTTAAAAAAAAAATAAAAATAAAAATAAAAATTAAATAAATAAAGACACCTGATGATCAAGTTGGCTTTATCCCAGCGATGTAAGGATGATTCAATGTATGTCAATCAATAAATGTAATACATGACATAAATACAAACAAGGACAAAAATCACATGATCATCTCTAAATACAGAAAAAGCCTTTGTCAAAATCAACTATAGATTCCTGAGACCCAGAGCGCAGGCCGGTGAGTGAGTAAGACGACCCGGGGCCGTGGGATCCTGAACTGACACAGAGCGCAGGTCTGGCGAGTGAGTGAGATGACCCAGGCCACGGGATCCTGAAGAGACCCAGAGCGCAGGCCCGGCGAGTGAGACGACCCAGGCCGCGGGGTCCTGAATAGACCTAGAGCGCAGGCCTGGCGAGTGAGACCACCCAGGCCGCGGGATCCTGAACAGACCCAGAGCACAGGCC
>NW_004524700.1:7222701-7224915 GCF_000260255.1 Octodon degus | reverse complement strand
CACACTCACCGGACCTGGGCTAGGACTGGGTCTCGGAGATTTTTTTCAAACAATTAAAAATAGAAATTCCACTTGACCCAGTTATTACGTTTTTCAGGTATCTTTAGACACCTAGAAGGCATCATGTTAATAGTAATACATACACAACAATGTACACAGCAACACAATTCATAATAGTTAATTTTGGAAGCAGTCTATGTGTCCATCAATACATGAATAGAGAAAATGTGGTTATCTATCTATCTATCTAGAATACTATTTAAGTATAAAGAATAAATTTGAAATATTTGTAGGAAAATAGATACATCTTAAAAACATATTGTTAGGTGAAATAAATCACACACACAAGTTTAAATATCATATAGCTTCTCATTTGAGTGATCCAATGTTAAATAAAGAGCAAAAGAAAAGACTGATAAAAGGAAACAGGATGATAAATCTTTGCAAGTAGGAAGAGGATTAAAAGGCCAAGGATTACAGGGGAAGGAAAAGGTATGTAAAAAGAATAATGATGTATCATGTACATGGACCACCTACCAAGAAGCAATGTAATCATTGTGTCACAAACATAAAATAAAAAAAGATAATGACAATAAGAAAAATAAGAAAAAGAGATAGCAAAGTAGAGGAGAAGAAGGAATAAAAAGAATCAAGACATTAAGTATACATACCTACTCCCTAGGATGAATGTATATATCATGTACTGCAAACATATTCTTTTAAAACATGAATTATTTACATTCTTTTGTTTTTAAATGAATTATTTACAATTTTTTTTTTTTAAATGTATTTGGTACAGGGTCTCACTACTCAGCTTGGACTAATAGTGATCCTCCTGTTTTCAGCCTTGCCAGTGCTGGGATTCCAGGTGTGCGCGACCACACCTGGACTCAGTCGCACCCAGGGGTGGGGCTGGCGCAACATGTGGTGTAGGCGATTGAACCCAGTCCCTGTGCTTGCCTGCTGCTTAGTCTGCTGAGCTATCTTGCTGGCCCTGCAAACACATGCTAATAAAAGCTCAGTGACTGGAATCACTTGACCTTTTCTCGGCTTTATCCTAATCTGAACACCAGGAACAGTACAAATAACTCTAACAGCAATTACTTACTAGTGCGTATTACTTATGAAGGAAATTCACTAAGTATCATCAAGCATTAAAAGGGGTTGAAAAGATGACTGAATCTTTTCTTGAACAATCACCTATACTAACTGATGACAAGAAATTTTTTTTGTTGGCCAAAAATAAATTCTTGAGGACTTAGAAAGTTAAAAAACAAAACAAAGACACTGCCACCTAGAAAGTAACTGACAGACATATGGGTTTCTTTAATTCTACATAAAGTCTTATATTCTAAGCACAATAAATTAAAATACTGGTGATCTAAATAAGGGTCACCTCTTAGGTTGAACAGATCCTATATTACTACAGATAAAATTCATTTTATCTTTATATCATACTTTGCTTAAGTTAAAGAATATTTATATAGTTTTTGATATTTGTCTCAATATTAAGAAAAGTCACAGTTAAAATAGATTTTAGTTGATGTCCACTAAAAGAAATTAACGCAGGGGTTAGCAAACTTTTCTTCCAAACAACTGGTTGGTAAATATTATGGGCTTTATGAGCATATTGTTTTTGTCTTATTCTATCACTTTAGAGGAATGCCCCTATAAGCAAAAAATGTAAAATGAATTACGCTGACTGTATTTCTACAAAACTTGCTTTTAGATATTGAAATTAAATTTCATATAGTTTTCATGTGTCAAAAATTACTATGATTTTTTGATACTACTGAAAAATTTAGGAAAAAAAAGAAAAGAAAAATTTAGGGCTACAACATAGCTCAGGGATAGAGCATTACGACTAGTATGCTTGGGGGGCATTTCTTTTTTTTTTTTTCACAGTGACCAAGAAATTTACTATGCTTTATTTTTTTACTCTTTGGCCTTATTATATGGGGAAAACAACATGCAGTCTGGTCAAACAACCTGTGATATTTATATTCCATTGTACAGATACAGATTATATAAATTAGTAACAAGTTATTTCTTAAATTCCAAACATTTTCTAAAATATTTTTACAGCAGATACAGGATATTGAAACATCAAGGTGGAAATCATACTCTAGTTAAATGCAACAAGGAAAATACTGCACATTTTAAAGGAGAAAGTGTATTCTTAGGTGCTCTAATAAACCAGGTAACAGGGCTGAC
>NW_004524700.1:7220079-7222601 GCF_000260255.1 Octodon degus | reverse complement strand
AAAATAAAAATAACTGATGTCAATAAAAATAAATAAATAAATAAATAAATAAAAATTTAAAAAAAATCAACTATAGATTCCTGATAAAATTCCTAATAAAAACAGGTATACAAGGACTTGGTCTCCTTGGAGAGATGAAGGAAAGAAAAGGCATTTGTAACTGACCTATTGTCAGTATCATGAAATGGGGGAAAACTGCAGGCTTTTCATCTAGAACCAGGAACATGATAAGGGTATACATACACTCATGCCAACACAGTACTAAGAACTTTTGCCAGATCAGGTGAAAGAAAGAAAAATGATATGTACAAGCAAGGAAGAACTCAAAATAATCCTTATTTGCAGATGATATAATCCTTTATATTATAAACCAAAAAACTCCCAACGAAAGACTCCTAAAGAGCTGGGGAGATAACTCAGTGATCCAAGCACCTGTCTGGCAAGAGTTTGATCGCTGGAACTGCTATGCCATGCTGGCACCAGAACCTGGGTGCACCATGCAGCCCTGAAACTGGGTGTGGTGGCACATGCCTATAATCCCAGCGCTGGGGAGGCTGTGACAGGAGGATCACTATGAGTCTGAGCTGTGTAGTGAAACCCTATACCAAATAAATAAATACAAAGATTTTTAAAGGACTCTTAAAACTAGTAAGTTCATCAAAGAAGCAGGACACAATAATCAATAGCATTTCAGTATATCAATAAAGAACTCATCAAGAATGAAATTAGAAAAACAATCCTATCACTATACGGTCAAGAAATTAAATACTTAGGAATGAACCTAAACAAAGAAGTACTTCTATAATAAAGAGTACATATTCTGAAAAAGAGATCAAAGAGGATATTAGAAAATGGAAAATCATTCCTTGTTCCTAGACAGGCTGAATCAATATTGTCAAAATGGATGTTACAGATCATGATAATATAGATTTAATGCCGATATAAATAACAAAAGCATTCTTCAAAGAAAAAAAAAATAATGCTAAAGTTCACACAAAACCACAAGAGACCCAGGATAGCAAATGAAATCCTAGGGGACAAGAGCGAAATAAGAGGCGCCACAACTCCAGATATCAAGTTATATTCCCAAACTATAGACATAACAACACTATGTTACTGACACAAAAACAGACACACTTTTAGAATAAAACAGAAGATGAAACAAAATAAGAGGATGCAAAACCAACCCCAAGCACATTCAGATATCTGATCTTTGACAAAGGAGCCACAATTATAAGCTGTAGTAAAAAAGCCTCTTTAATAAATGTGGTTGGGAAAACTGGGTTTCTGCATTCAGAAAACTGAATCTACACTCAGATATCTCACTTTATTAAAATCAAAGATAAAAAACCAAAGGTTTAGATATTAAAACAGAAAAATCTATTGCAAGATAAAGTAAGTAAAATGCTTGACTATGTAGGCATGGGCAAGAACTTTCTGAACAGAACCTCAGTTAAGCAAAAATAGTAAGAATTAACTAATGGGATCATATCAAATTATAAAGCTTCTGCACATCAAAGAAAAACCAACAGTAAAGTGACAACCTGTAGAACAGGGAAAAATTTGCCAGATATTGTACAGACAGAAGACTTTTCTCTAGAATATATGAAGAACTAAAAAAAAAAAAATTGGACTCATTACAACAAAAGACCCAATCAGAAATTGGGTAACTGAAATAAACAGACACTTCTCAGAAGACAATACACAAATGGCCAAGAAAAAATGTTTGACATTTCTGGCCATTGGAGAAATGCAAACTAAAACAACAATGAAATTTCATTTCACTCCAAAAGAGTGGCTACCATCAAGAAACCAAACAATAAGAAGTGTTGGTGAAGCTGTGGGGAAAAAAGAACCCTTTTACATTGCTGATGGGAATGAAAACTAGTACAGCACTAAAAAAACTGTGCACATTTCTCAAAGAACTAAAATTAGAAATTCCATTCATTCAACCCTCTTCCAAGATACCCTCTTTTGGGTATCTTCTTCTTCTTCTTCTTCTTTTTTTTTTTTTTTTGTTGTTGTTGTTGTTATTGGTACTCAAAATCAGGACTTCACACTTGCTAGGCAGGCACTATGCCACTGAGTTATATCCCTCACACCCTGGTATCTTCCTGAAAAGGTTAAAGACAGCATACTGCAGTGGGTACCTGCTCACTCATGTTTATAGCAGCACAACTCACAAGAGCTACATGTTGAAAGCAGCCTATATGTCTATCAGCAGATAAATTGGTGAAGAAAATGTGGTACATGGAAAAAATAGAGTACTACTCAACCATAAGTAAGGACATTTATTTTGTAGGAAAATAAATGTACTTTGACATTATAATGTTAGGTGAAATAAATCAGGTGCAGAAGGTTTCTCTCATATTAGATATCCAAAGTATGACTTACTTAAGAGCACACTGAAAGGAGATGAGAGAGAAAAGGGGAACTAAAAAGAATCATGATGTGACATGGATGTACATGTACCAACTCCCCAAGATGAATGTATTCCTTATGTATAATAAACATATATTAAT
>NW_004524700.1:7212473-7213120 GCF_000260255.1 Octodon degus | reverse complement strand
AAAAGCTTTAAAGAGATTTTAATTTTTCCTCATTGCCTGGGGTCATGTTTGAATCCTAGCACTACAAAACAATACAAAACACTGGTCTTGGTATATTAGCTATTAAAAGGCTAGCATCAAACTTTAACCTACGGGGTGCAGCTTGCTGAAGCCTGATCTGGATCACTAGATGTCAAATAATTATTAATTAAAATAGAGTTCTTTGGCTTAAAACAAAGTATATTTTATTATTTTTTGTTTATTTGTTTTGTTTTTCTACTTAGCTATCTTCCTGGCTCAACTATTTGTTTTGTTTTTGATATAGAGTCTTGCTACACAGGTTAGCCTCACAGTGACTGTCCTGTCTCAGCCTCCCCAGTGCTGGGATTATAGGTGTGTGCTACCATGCCTGGTTTTAGGACCAACACAGCATGCCTGTGATTCCGGGGCTGGCACAGCATGCAGTACTTGGGACTGAATTTGGGACTCTGTGCTTGCAAGGCAGGTGCTTACACCACTGAGCTATCTCCCCAGCCTCAAAGTTTATTTTATTTTTTATTATTTTTCCATATCAAAGTTTATTTTAAAAACAATTTTTGTTACTCTTTCCAATGAAATCATTTTTATTATAAAAATGTAGAATTCCATTAGATTTTTTAATAAAACTG
>NW_004524700.1:7211098-7212208 GCF_000260255.1 Octodon degus | reverse complement strand
TTATTATTTATTTATTTATTTATTTGTTTGGCGGAACCGGGGATTGAACTCAGGCCCTTGCGCTTGCCAGGGAAGTGCTTATTCCACTGAGCCATCTCCCAGGCCCATGACTTTGTATTTCTTTGTAAAATTAATTTTCTTCAGCTCCTAACTCACTATGATTTTCCAACCCAATTTCCATCACGTGCACTCACTCTCCTCTCATTTCCTTTTGTGAAGCTCCTTCTAGCCCTTATCTCTATTCACAAGCTAGGAGTATGCATTTCAAGAAAAATTATAGCTTATCAGATATAACTACTCATATTGTTACTCTATAAAAACAAAATATATGTATACCCTTTTGTTTCCAATTCTATATCATCATCTACCCAAGTATAGATCTGTGTAGCCAGGATTCCGGAAACATCCAGTTCTTGAACATCATGGCTGGAAGCAATTGCTATGCAATTTCTATTGGCCTGAAAAATAAGTAATATGAAGAGTTTGAAATAAAGAGGCACAAAAGGTATATAGGTTACTTCTGAAAATGACTTCTAGAAATAACCAAAATGCAGAATGACAGCATTCTTGTTAAGTTAATATTTTAAACTAATTTTATTCAGTAAATTTTAAGTGAAATGATAAAGGTTCAACCTGGAGACAAGTACATTTCTAGGAATTTTGGTACATTTAACCAAAAGTCATCTATAAATAGCAATGCATATATCATTTTATTTCTTTTCCCACAACTGTTTAGTATGCTAGAATGCTATGATTTAAGTTTTCTTTGTTAAAAAAAAATTAATTTTATTGAGAAAGAAATAGCAATGAGAAAGTTTTAAAACAGGTTAGTAGGATAGTTACAATAATTAATACGTTGCATATTGTTGTCTTTGTAGTAGTTATACATAGCACAAGATGCAGACATGATATCTTGTCTATACACCATTTAGTACAAATCTTTCTTCTCACTGAACTAAGAGAAAGTAGCTGTATATTTATGCTAACTATTTTGTATATACAGATATACATGGAACTGGAGAGATAGCTCAGTAGAATAAGGGCTTGCCTAGCAAGCACAAGGTCCTGAGTTCAATCCTCAGGTCCGCAAAAACAAAACAAAACGCACAC
>NW_004524700.1:7205582-7210998 GCF_000260255.1 Octodon degus | reverse complement strand
GCCACTTAAAGAACTGAGCTAGGGCCAGGCCCCCCAAGAACATCATATTTGAGAATGTAGGAAATTAGATGTGACTAGATAACTCCCTTATAAGGTGGTTTTGTAGATGAGGAAGGACGCTCACTTTCAGGTAGGAAATAACTCCATAATATCTGTGGATCTTAAGACATGAACTCATTCAAATGTACAGGATTTCAGGCAAAATCTGGTGATAAGTTCTTTGATTTGCTTTTTTAGTCTCTAGAAGTTCTTAAAACTCTAATTTGAAATTGTATTTTAATCTGCTAACAAAGCAGACTTACAAAAAGCCTGTATGATGAATTACTATTCTTGCTGCATTTATGCATATAATCAGGCAAGGTTCAATGATACTAGACTATGCTTCAAGCAAATTTGTCTTTATTATCCTTAGTAAAAATGGAGATGGCTGTAGTGTGATAGACTGTGGTTTTTACATGGAGATAAGCTCTACAAAAATTTCTGAACAAGCATCAACCTGTTCGTAAGACAGAAAACTCCCAACTTTAAAGCAGAAGGATTCAAATGAAATTCACTCTATTATCTCCTCATGTGCATACTTTATAATAATATCCTTTTGTAATGTAATAGTAAATGCAAGAAAAGTGTTTCTCACAAATCAAACCTTCAGAATAGATCACGATAATCTTGATTTACAGTCAGCCAAAAGCACAGGTAAAAACACAATAGTTGTAACTGGCATTTGAAGCAGACAGCAGTCTTCTAGTACTGAATCCTTAACCCATAGGATTTGACTCTTACTCCAGGTCAAGAGTGTCATTAATTGAACTGAATTGTAACTGATATTTAGAAATGGATAACTGCTTAAGGTGAAAAAAAAAAAATCACATATTTGGTATAAGAAGTGTTTTTAAAAATGCAGAGAAACAGAATGTTTTTCCATCCAGGAAATTAAAAATGCATAGTCCAAACTCTAAAAAGTTCTTTAGTAGTCAAGTTGTTCAGGGCTGGAAATGTAGTTGAGTGGTGGGACACTTGTCTAGCTTACACAAGGGTTTGATCTGTAGCATAGAAACTAAAGTCGCTTATTGTGACTCAAGATTGTTAAAAAGATGTATTCTAAGGGAAAAACTTATTTTGAAGTATCTGAACTTCAGAATACAATGTTTAAAAAATCCTATCTTGTAACATTTTAATTACATAAAGTATACTGGTTAAACTAAATTACTACCTAAGTGACTCGTGACAAGAAAAGATCTACTCAAACAACAAATCCAAGTGATTAGTATTTAACTTTTCAAATCTCTTATCTGCCAGTTATAGTTCTCTGAATACAGAAAAAAACACAGTAAGGAGGTGGTAATGTAGTGTTACCTAATATCTCTGAAAATAAGTCCAAAAATAGTAGCCTTTAAAGCTGTTGTTTTCTTTATTTAAATTTATGAGTTTTGGTAGATAATATTCACTGCTAAGATAGTCAGTCCCTTCAATATTTTGAGAAAATTACACAACCTATTGTTTACAACAGTGTAAAGCAACTGAAAATATTTCTTGCTGTGGAAATATTATTTAAACTTTATATATAAAATCCATTTGGAAGCTTTACTGGATAGGCTTTTTAAAAAATCAATTAAACTTACTCATAAAAATATATACTTCTAATATTGAATAAATGCAATGTATGAAAAACGGGCTAGTCTTTTATATATGCAGTAAAAGATCACTCATCATTTAAAATAGTTTCTAGAGCATTTTTGTGTTCAAAGTATACAATTTTGATAAAAGATGCTTATAGCCCTTATAGTGATTGAACAGAACACTGATTTTTGTCAATTGTATTTTATTAGTTTTTCCAATGAGAAAAGTGATAAAAATTTTTATAGGTTATTAAGTTGAAGGAATACAAATACCTCATAGTGATCTGCCTGTTTATAGCCTCCCATGAGCTGGGATTAAGGTGCGCGTCTCCACGCCCAGTTTAAAACTAATTTTAAAAACCTGAAATATTCACCTACTAATGAGTGAATATTTTCCAAACCTACCACTTAATTAGTATCTCCTATAAATTTCCTTTTATCTAAGTTATGAGTAAAGAAGGAAGAATAACTGAAAAAATTATCCTATAGGTAATATAAAAATTTACTGATCACCATTTTCTGTCCTTTCTATTAACATATCTGATATGAAGATAAACTTACAAAAATTAATTAAATATATAAAATGACTGTAATTAAACAATAAATGACTGAGTCAGGGCTCTGGTCTATGTAATAAAAGATGCCAAGATCCTATTATTAAAACAATAATTATCACCTACAATTTAGCACTAAGACAGTGATGCCAAATCACATATGTCCTAGCAGGCTGTTAGTATCAATGAAAGCTGTAAAAGATTTGTCATCATTGGTCGAAGGAACTTAACAAATGTTCAAAATAAAACATATTAAATATATAGAAATATGTCGGCAAAATGTCAAAAGTTTACTGCAGTATTAGTTTGCCCTAGGAAAGGAAATATTTTTCTATTTTTACACAATTTTGAAATATTTTTTACTAGCGAACATTTTCCTTAAAAGACAAAGTAGAATAAATGTTATCCTTCAATTGAAACTGAATGTTTCCCAGAAGTTTCTTAAAATAAAAAATACCAAAATTGAAAGGAAAAAGTAAGATCTACCAATAATTACTTTCAACTTACAGTAAGGAAGAGTTGGATGAGAAGTCATTCTTCTGACATTATTAATGGTTTTCTTAATCATCTGGTAAAAAGAAAAATTATTTTGTAGTTACTAAAAAGTATAATTAAAAATTTAAATTGGGCTGGAGAGATGGCTCAGTGGTCTAGAGCACCTACTTGGAACGGGCTTGGCAAAGCACAGGGACCGCGGTTCGATCCCCCAGCACCACATGCCAGCCAGCCCTGCCCCCTGGTGGGCTGAGCTGGCCACACACACACTAAATGAATGTAATAAATAAATAAACAGTGGAATATATTTAAAAAAAAATTTAAATTATAAGGCTGGGAGTATACATAATACGTAGGCATAGGTCAGTTTTAGAGTGCCTGCTTAGCATATATGAAGACCTGAGTTCAATCTCCAATACCACAAAAAACAACAAATAGTGACACAAAATTTAAATTACTTTTACATGACTTTTTAATACCATTATGGCTAATAAGCATGCTCAACATGTTAACAGAATTTATTATTATTTTTTGTATTTTTAGGGAAGGGTCTACAAGATATTCAAGGTCTCACTACTAGATCGAACTCCTAGTGATCCACCTGTTTACAGCCTCCCAAGAGCTGGGATTACAGGCGTGCGCCACCACACCCAGTATCAATTGCCTTCTCAGCGGTGCCCTGGGGGTGGGGCCAGCACAGCAGGCCTGGGGATCGAACCCCTGGCCCCTGTGCCTACTTGTAGGCACTTTAATCTGCTGAGCTATTTGGCCAGCCCTTAACAGAATTTAACTGCACCGTTCTTATTATTTTCTGTATCAGTGACTATGAAGCAGGACCAAATTCCCCTCACCAATTTAGCCTTATCTATATTTTGCTGATTGTTTTCTGGTCATATTAAAATATACTAGAGTAAGCAAACAGCAATAAGAGGTGTGTGTGTATGTGTGTGCATGTGTGTCTGGCTTGGCCTATCCTGGGGGCAGGGCTGGCGTGGCATGTTGTGACAGGGATCGAACTACAGTTCCTGCGCACTTTAGATCACTGAGCTATCTCCCCGGCCCTGTATAGCATAAAGTTTAGAAGCAGTGAAAATGAAAAAGTAAACAGAAAGTCAGTTTTTAATTGATAGTTTGGGACTATTACCCATTTTTAAATCAGGATTTGACTAACCTAAATAAAAGAAACACATAAAATCAATAGGACGGGCCGGGGAGATGGCTCAGTGCAATAAGCGCTTCCCTGGCAAGCACAAGGGCCTGAGTTCAATCCCCGGTTCCGCAAAAAAAAAAAAAAAAAAAAAAAAAAAAAATCAATAGGACATTTTAAAGTTGTATAATATTTTCTACTTTATCAAATGCCATAACTATAGTTATATGCTAACCCAAGTTTTTGGCATCAGTTTCAGGTAGATTTCTGTGTTGCTCTTTTGTATTCTAAAATGTTCAGACATGTTATTATATTCTTGAATAGCAGAAATGGTAATAATATACACACTTTTTTGTACTAACACTCATCATTCAATAAATGGAAAATCAAAAAATATTTTATCAAATCTCTAGGAAAAAATGAAAATCTCGCATTTCTTATGTGTAAATCTCACATTTATTTATTTTATTTTTTGGCAGAACCAGGGATTGAACTCGAGTTCTTGCACTTGCCAGGTAAGTGCTTATTCTACTGAGCTATCTCTCCAGCCCCTAAATCTCACATTTAAATCCCATATTATCAAAGGTTTGCAGGTTCTTTCTCATGTTTTTCACTATCAAAGGTAAATCATGAGTTAAAAAAGAAAACCCTACACAAATGATGGCTAAAATTTTTTTCTGAATACATATGTAGAATGTTACATGACAAATCATTAACTGATTTAGAAGATGCATATAAAAAAGGGCAACTTCATTCTACTGTTATCTTTTTCTTGACAGCTGCAGAACAGAGCAATCATAATGTGAGGTTTACAAATCACAATGACCTCAACTAAAAAGCCATTCTTTTAAGATTTAGACAGGAAGAAAATTCAACCCCAAGTAGCAGGCAAGGGATAAAGCCCATAGGATCTTAAAGGTCATGTTGATGAATTTTTTCTTCTTTTTAAATGGTGTTGGTAAATCTGAAATTTTAAGAATGACAACCCAAATGTTTGGAAACATGTACTTCTCTGTGCAGATCAGACATAGCAAGAAAGCTGTTACAAGAAGAAATTCTCTGAGGTGGGAGTTGATAAAAGTGCATACTTCTATTTATACATCTTGTATATTCTCATTGAAGTTCTCTTTAAAATATTATAGTATCTATAAATTTCACAACCTGAAAACATGTTAACTGAAAAAATTATTTTTACAAAGTCATTTCACTTCAGTAATTATTAAGGTGCTTTTCAAGTTCAATTTAATACTGAAAACACTTGTCACTTGAAGTCACTAAACCAAGAGGACTTAAGGTTATTACTTTTTTGGTACTGGGAATTGAACTCCAGATCTCATGCTTGCCAGGGCAGGTGCTGTGCTACTGAGCTATATCCCTAGCCCAACTCAGGATTTTTAAAATGTACTCTAGTTTACACTCCCACTAACAGTGTAGAAGGGTTCCTTTTGTAAAACAATATAGCTTTTTGGAAATTGTATGGAGATTTTTTTCTTTTTTTTTTTTCCTATAGTTTTATTGATAAACATATAGCAATGAGACAGTTTCAAATCAAATCAGAAGTACAGTTTCAACAAATAATACACTGCATATATTCTTCTTAGTGG
>NW_004524700.1:7177997-7197682 GCF_000260255.1 Octodon degus | reverse complement strand
TTTTTTTTTCTGGCAGAACCAGGGATTGAAGTCAGGCCCTTGCACTTGCCAGGGAAGTGTTTATTCCACTGAGCCATCTCCCTGGCCCCTGGTCCTTCACTTATATCCCCCTTCTTTGTTTTTACTTTTGTCAGAGATGGGTATTCCATTGTCATTCAAATATTGTAGGTGCGTGAACTCAGCAAAGTAATACAATATAGTCTAGTAGTCCATAATAGTGGGTTATCCACAGGACTGGCAATGTCAGAAGTTGTTGACTTGAGCCTTTTACAGCTCAGCATATTAATGTAGGTTTACTTTTTATACCTCGTTTTTATACTTTTCTGCAGGATGGTTAAGACCAAGATAAAGCAAGACCTACATAACAAGCAATGTAACTCTTGTATTTGACAAGGTCAGTCAAATCCCCTCAGGATTTACCCTAAAACCCTGTACCACAGTTTGCAGATCCTTTGTCAGTGCCAGCCATGTGGATAATTCACAGCCACTGCTTGACCAGTTTGCTCTCTGTGAAAGCCTGAGAGAACGTTTTCTCACTAGGTGACTCTCCTTAGGCACACTCTACATTGTTGATTACCTTCCTCTGTGGCCCCATAATCTCCTTGATCAGAAAATTTGGGACACAATTGAGTTACAAGATGTTAAGAGTACAGGTTCTTTTATGTCCCGAGACCTCACTGACTATGATTTAAGTTTTCACAATTCAAAATGTGGAGGGAGTAGGCACACTGGTGTGTATCCACGGGCCCAACCATCGTGGGGCTGTTGTGACAGGAGTGCTGAGACCAATAGTTGAAGACTAAACTTGTCAGCACAATGAAGTTCAACCTTACCAAAACCACTTGTGAAGAATCTGAAGAAGACAGAGCTCTGAATGTTATAAAAGGTGAGAGAGCTAGGAAACTCCAAAGATGTATCAGTTAATCATTACAAATAAAATAGCAAATTCTTCTAAAGCCTTTGAACATTAGGTTAAAAAAACCCGAAAACCTCAAAAGGGTCACGGAGAAAAGGTGTAAGAGGGCCAGCCAGATAGTTCAGTGGACTAAAGTGCCTACGTAGGCAGAGCACAGTGGGTTCAATCCCCAGCGTGCTGTGCCATGCCGTCCCCTCAGGGTATGCTGAGACTGTGATTGAGACTAGGCATGGTGGTGCGTGCCTGTAATCCCAGTGCTTGGGAGGCTGAAACAGGAGGATCACTAGGAGTCTGATCTACATAGCGAGATCCTGTAGACCCTGTACTAAGAGCAAGAAAAAAAATAGAGAGAAGTTGTAAGAGTAGAAAAATCATGGAAGCAATAAGCCATAAGCAAGCATAAATGAAAAACTGATCAGAATTATATAAAATTTTAAAGGTTGATGACTTAAAATAGTGAATCTTAGGCTAGGAATATAGTTCAGTGTTAAAGTGTGTAGCACATGCAAGACCTGTGTCTGATCAATGGCACAAATAAAAGCACATCTCAAACAGAAATAGGGAAGTTATTGACAGCAAACAGAAAACAACATTATTATTATGTAAAGCATTAATACCATTTAATATGAAAAAGCTGAAACTCTGGAAACATACCTAGATGGAGACAATAGTATTTACTTTTTTTTTTTTTTTTTTTTTTTTGTGGTACTGGGGATTGAACTTAGGACCCTGCACTTTGAACTCAGGACCCTGCCCTTAGATGGAGATAATTCTCAATGGCTCTCACCAATACTGAATGCTTTGTAAGTTATATACTGTGCATTGTTTTGCACTATCTCTAGGCTACTCATATCGTCTTTCCATCCACAGCAAAAGGCAGTTGTGCATATTGTCTCTTATAAGAAACCTAGCTCCTCTATAGTCAGTAATCCTTTCCTGTAACATGATTTACTACAGGTGTAGGTACTATCTGTTCCTGTAGGAAGTGTAGCTCAGGCAACCAGTGTGAAGATGCTCATATTCTGACTACTGTTCTTGCTGTTAAAATTAAGCCATCCTTTATCTGTGATCAAACAGTAGCCGTAAAACAATGTATGTTCACTTGTTAGCATGAATGTGAAGTAAAATCTCATCTTTCCATTTCTTAATACAAACTGGTATCAAACAAGAAAACATTTAATCTCAATGAAATTTAAAGTAAAAGATATTTTTAGTTATAAATTTAACAAGGATAAAACTGTAATAAAAAATGGAGAAATATTTAAATACATAAAATGGCAGATTTTATACATGTGAATCATTATACACGCATATACCTTCAAAGAAAAAAAGTTGTTTTAAATGAATAGAATATTTAAAATAATACCTTCTTTTGGGAAGGCATAAGGGTGTGTGTGTGTGTGTGTGTGTGTGTGTGTGTGTGTGTTTAAACAGAAACTGCAACTTGAAAACTGAGCTAATGGGCTAATTCCAAATTTACCTGCTTCAAAGAACTAGACATTGTTCTAGGATGTTTACAAGAGGAATGAGACAAATAGTATAGGAAATTATGAGGACAAAATAGCAAAGAAATTGTCTAGCAAAAATCAAAGAGAAGATAGTACAGGGGCATAATGGTGAGCCTTTTAGAGCTTTCAATGATACAAAAATCACTACTGCAGCATGTATACCATAGGTCTGCCACCACTGGGGAGATAAAGAACCACCTGGTAAAAAGATTTCTAAGTAAGTAAGCCACAAGATATACATCTAAGTAACATTTAAAATTACTGCATGGCTGGGGAGATATCTTGGTGGTCTAAGAGCCTGCCTGGCAAGTGCAAAGATCTGAGTCTGATCCCTGGTACCAGCTCCAGAATTCCAGGCACACCATGCCAACCCCGAAACTATGCATGGTGGTGCATGCCTGTAATCCCAGCACTGGGGAGGCTGAGACAGGAGGATCACTACGAGTCTGAACTGTGTAGCAAGACGCTGCATCAAAAAATAAATAAATACATAAATTTCTTTTAAAATTGCTTCCAATTTAGGAACACCTGGGTATGTGTGTGTACACATCTTCCTTAAGTATCCTTTAGGAATACTCAAATGCAGATAACCTTTAAATTAGTAGAAAGAAAATAAAAGGTTTGACTAGAAATCACTAGAACCTATGCAGGGAAACAGAAGGGAGAAATCATTAACATAAACATCAACCTTGAACTATTATACCCACAACTATCTTTTCTATTGGTGGCTACGGACATCTCTGAGTAGAATGTTAAGTAGAAGGTTAAGAAAACACAGTAACTGGCTCTTACTGGAGCAGTAAGTCAAAGTGGACAATTTATAAGTCAAATATAAGCTTAAATTTTATCAAATATTAAGAATCACATTCAACATACAGTGGAAATACAGAAAAACTTTTTTTTGTGTTACTACTAGATCTTCCATAAATTCTAAAGCTACTGCACAAATACTTGCTATTTCTGTGCAAATATTTTATTAGCTATATTTCCCAAATTATTTAATATAATCACATTGTCAAATAATGTAATCATTTTATAAAATAAAAACTATAACAGAGAGGGATTAGAGAAAGTGAAAATGAATAAAATGATAAAATAACATATTTTTCAAAAGTGGATACCTAACAAAAATTTCCATATACTCACTTTATTAACAGCAAAGGCAGTGATAATATCAGATTCCTTATGAATAATTCTTGCTTTACCTCCAGGATAGCCCAAATCTGCTTCTATCTAAATTGGAGAAAATAAAGTGCAAAAATATAATAACCTTAGAATCAGAACAAATGTATGCAAATTTTACATAGTACTTGCATTAATTATTCTAAGAAAACTTTATTTCAAACCCAAAGGTATTGCTTACATGCTAATTATCTGTAAAACAAAAATAGGGGAATTTAAATTTTTTTCAAACTTGCTTTTTTACATTTGAAAAGATAAGTGACAGAACATATGACTTCATTAATTGGTTATCCATCCAAGCTATACTGAATTAATGTTAAAGTCTCAAGATATTTTAATTATTGAAGTAAGATTTATATACCAAGTTTCTTAGTATTATAATCTTTTATTAATATTTTATAAATATTAAAAGATAGGATTGTAGGGGCCAGTGAGATAGCTCTGCAGTCTACGGGACGGTGGTTCGATTCCCAGCACCACATGCTGTGCTAGCCCTGCCCACAGGGCAGCCTGAGAAGGCCAAAAAAGAAAAATAAAAAGATAGGATTGTAAATATTTCCCTTTTTATTGATCAAAAAGGGTCACTGTTGAATATTCTTCCTTTTTTTATTTTTCCTTTTTGGCAGGGATTGAACTCAGGCCCTTGTGCTAGTATTCTACTGAGCCATCTTCCTGGCCCATCTTATTTTTCAAACAACACTTCAAAAATGTAAAGACAGACTGGGGAAATAGTTCGGAGGTCTAAGCATCTGTCTGGCAAATACAAGGACCCAAATTCCATCACCAGTACAGCATGCCGTGTTGGCCCCGGAGCGCCACAGAAGCCATGCTGGCCCCAAAACCAAGAGTGGTGGCGCACCCCTGTAATTCCAGTGCTGGAAGGCTGAGACAGGAGGGACACTGCAAGTCTGAGCTGTGTAGTGAGACCCTCTACCAATAAATAAATTTTTTTAAAAAAATGTAAAGACTGTTCTTAGCTATGCAAAAAAGAAAAAAAAAAGATAGGATTTGTCCAGCTGGCTGTAGTTTACTAACTTCTGGTCTAAAATAACCTTCAAGTTATAGATAAGAAACTTGAGATCTTATCTTAGAAGGTATGCTAACTCACCCAAATCAGTAACTGTTTTGGTAGCTAAGTAAACCCTAATTCAATTTAGTTTACACAAGGGATAAATTCTGTCATCTTAGAGAGGCTATAATATCTTTGAACTCTGAATACCATATAAAAATCAACATTCTTAAAATGAAAGTTGAAAAAGGCACTTTTTAAGAGTTGGAAATGGGCTAGTGAGATAGCTCAACAGACTACAGTGCCTGCTTAGGCAAGCACAGGGACCTTGGTTTAATCTCTGACACCACATGCTGCACCAGTCCTGCCCCCAAGGCAGGCTGAGCTGGTGAGAGTCTGAGTGTTGTGGTGCACCCCTGCAATCCCTGTGCTGGGGAGGATGAAAGCAGGAGGATCGCAAGTCTGAGCTGTGTAGTGAGACCCTGTAAAACCAAATACATTAAAAAAAAAAAAAAAAAAAAGAACTGCTTAATGTTGGATATTATTTAATCTATCAATGTTTTAAAAGGAATGACTATAAATTGCTTCCTCACTCATTGCAAAATGAGGAACTTATTCATTTGAAAATAGCATACAATTGATTTTTTTGCAAAGTTTAAAAAAATATTACTAACACCTGAGCACTGACCACTGAGCTCACCAGGGTTGGCTGACAGTATTTTTGAAAGTGACAACTAAGATGGCCGTATGGCTTAGATCTGAGTTGCTCCACTTTTGAAAGGTGATTAGAAGTGCATCCTGGAAGGGCATATTTCTATCTGGGCTCTACTTCCTGGCGCCTATTAGGTGAGCAGCTTTCATTCAGGGCAGGCCTTTCCACCATGCCATTTCTGTATTTAAGCCTGCTGACCATAGACAAAGATATTTAAAGATATCAGCCAAAACTAAACCTACCCTCTTTTAAACTGTGGTGTCAAGTTGTTCTAGGCATCTGAATTATAGCCCTCAAGGAGACAAGATGACTTTACAACTTGGAAGAGACAGACATTCCTGTATGGACCACACCTCAAGACCAAGACACTAGAGGAAACATAGCTACATACTTCCCCAGGGATGGAAATCAGGAACTGATGTTCTAAATAGGTATCAATCACCTTGAAAGCTCCCAGTCACTAGCCCAACCCCCAACAGGAAGAGACCCTGTCCATATTCATGCCTGCTTGCTCCATGACTCACTTCCCCATTTGGTACTGGATTTAATCAATTTTACCAGAGTAATGGTGCTTGTAACCTTATTGGTTGACCATAGTTTTGTCCCACCTCATGCCCACTTAAGCGCGTTCCCATGTCTTCTCCGTCATTTTAGACCCACCTCACCACATGGTTTTCCTCTATAATATAAAGTCCCTGGAAGAGACAGTTTCCCGGGGACAACCCACCTGGGCTCCCCTTCTGTCCCTCTCTCAGAGGAGCTTTTTTCCCCCAGTATAGTCTGCTTATAACCTGTTTGTTCCTAAAATTCATTCTTCGGTTTTAGAGAACACGAACTCAGCCCAAGTATCTTTTCAGATTGGGAGATCAGTTTTTCTCCCTGTGTCATTTGGAAGTTTCCCTGTAACAAAGTGTTCTGTCTTAGTGAAGAAAATATAGCTGCAACACTTATAGACTCCCAAACCAAGATACTCCTATGGAAATAAAAAATCATCATCATTAGATGTAAAATCAAATCTACTGTAATCTGAAACACGATTGCAAACATAAAAGTTTCTGTATCTGATGAATGGTCTAGCTTCAGTGTAATCTTTAAGGAAAGTCTTACCTCTGGTTCAGCAATAAGAGGGCCCCGGTCCAAAAAGAATGTATAATTTTGTCATTTTATGACAAAATCCCAATTTAATCATGTTTCTGGCTGGTACCTAAAATATACTAAGTGTAAACTTCTAGGTTTTGAAGAAGCTGAGACAGATGACATGTTCATAGAGCAGATGGACCAGCTATTTGGTTAGATAGAGGGAAATGTGATTCTACCAGAACTTTTAAAAATTTTCCATATGCAGAAGGAAAGCTCAAGCAGACATAAACTTCACTGGAAAAACATTCTTGTCCTCTTATTTAAAACTATGCTTCTGAATACTGTGGTATTAAGATGAGTGAATGAACGCTGGTGATGTTTTACAAATGAAGATTCTGAACCCTGTATCAGACATAGAATCAGAATCCCAGAGGAGAAAGGCAAATGATTTGATCAAATAAAAGGAAATACAATTAAGACAATTAGGCAGGGTTCAGATAATGCAGGGTCCTAAAAGCTGTAATAGAGTACTTATGTAATTTTCAGGCTGTGAAGTTGCTAGAGGGTTCTGAAAATTCTGATTGTTGTGAACTAAACCATAAAGGGTATGAGAACGGCATCAGGAAAACCAGTTTGGTTAGATAGAGGGAAATGTGTTAGATTCTACCAGAACTTTTTAAAATTTTCCATATGTGGGAAGAAAGCTCAAGCAGAGATGAACTTCATAGAGTACCAATGAATAAGAAGCTACTATCGTGGATAAAGTGAGCAGTGGTAGCAGACTGGATTAGGGTGGTAGAAACAGTGATATTGTTAAGTGACTAGAATTAGAATAAACTAGAATAAATTTTGCTAATGAACTCTAATTTTAGTGACAGTAGAAAGAAAAGATGATTCCTATTCTTCAGGGGAGATATGAGGTATGTTCAAAACATAGTACAGTGCTCCCTCACTTATCATGGAGGTTATATTCCATACACCCCCGTAGTAAGTGAAAATCAGCAAGTAGCGATATTATATTTTAGTATTATATGTATTTTAAGGCTTTATACACCTTGCCCACACTCTTATAAAACTTTCCCACACTTTTTAAAAACACTAATGTTCTAAGCCATTTTCTAGACTTGTAAACTTACATAATTCTAACAGCATATGTATACTGTATAGTACTACAAAATCCCATGATATAGCAAAAAAAGTCCATGATAAATAATTTAGATATTTTTTGAAAACCCATGAAACAATACGTCCGCCATAGTTGATCTGCAAAATAACGAGGGGCTACTGTATACAATAAATGTTCAAAAATTTATTATAGTAAAAGTTACACTGTCATCAATCCTCTTTAAAATACTCCCTCACTTTGAACACAGTTATCCCATTGTTCTTACCACTTTCTGAAACAGTCATAGAAGTCTTATGTCTTTATGATCAAAAATACAGTGAATGCTGCTACAAAGTGCCACCAAAAGGTAAGGCAGGTTGGAAAACAGTATAGCACATCCTTATCCAAATCATTCCTATGTTATGGCACCATGTGACTTTTGGCTCCTCTCCAAGTCAAAGTAACACTTAAAGTCAATTTAGGATATCAAGACAGACACAATAGCACAATTTAAAATACATATGAAAAAAGAATCCTAGAACTGCTTCAGAAAGTGAGAAGAACGAAAAGTGTGCTCAAAATGAGGGGGAATATTCTTAATAGGATTAATGTTAGCACACCTTTTACTGTAATAATTTTTAAAAGCAAGTTTGAATATTCATTGTATTTTTTGATTACACCTTGAAAATGGGTGAGTTGAAAGTACTCTATACATTACTGAGATAGATGAGGAAAGAGTAGGTTTAGGTTGGGAATAGATATGAAGAGTTCATGAAATGAATTGAGACTAGAGATATTTGAGTTGTTATGATACAGACGATATTAAAGCCATAAGATAATGCAAAGAAATAGCTCAGCGGATTAAAGCGCCTGCAAGCAGGCACAGGGTTGGGGGGTTCAATTCTTGGGCCTGCCATGCTGGCCCCGCCATGCTGACCCCACCCCCAGGGCATGCTGAGAAAGCAATTGGACTGGGCGTGGTGGCACACGCCTGTAATTCCAGCTCTTGGGAAGCTGTAAACAGACAGATCACTATGCATCAGATCTAGTAGTGAGACCCTGAACACCCTGTAGACCCTTGCCTAAAAATAAAAAAAAATAAAAAAAAAAAAAAGCTAGTGAAGAGAAAATGTTAGAGAACTAAGTCTGAGGCACTAAACATTTTAGTGGAAGGATAAAGATAGGGCAAATCAGTAACTATCAGTAAGTTAGCTAACAAAAGAAACAGAAGACTTTGATATTTTAGAAGTAGAGGGAATAATTTTAAGAAAATGTCGGGTCAGCAGTACCAAAGAACACTGAAAGGCTCAAAGAAAAGAAAACTGACTGCTGAATTATAATATACTGAAATAACCATGATGAGGGCAATCTGTGACATAGGCAGGAGATAATATATAATTTAATTAGAAACACTGTGATATTTAGTGAATAAAGAGGGAGTCAGAGTCATTCAACTACACTTAGTTTATTTGTTTTTTGGTAGAGCCAGAGATTGAACTCAGGCCCTTGCACTTGCCAAGGAAGTGCTTACTCCACTGAGCCATTTCCCCAGCCCCTAAACTTAGTTTAGTTGAATGACTCTGTGACTATTTATGCTGAGTACTTGGTATATTGGTGTTTGCAATATTATTTTCTTTCTTATCCTTTCCCTTTTTGTGTGTGTGTTTGGCTTATTCAGCCCACCCTGGGGGTGGGGCTGGCGTGGCATATAGTGCTGGGGATTGAACTGTGGTCCCTGTGCTTGCCTAAGCAGGCGCTTTAGTCTGCTGAGCTATCTTGCCGGCCCCTCCATTTTCTTTTAAAAAGAAAGTGGCATCAAACTCCTGGTCTCAAGTGATCTTCTTGCTTCAGCCTCCTAATTTGCTGGGATGATAGGTGTGTGCCTTTGTGTCCTGAAACACTGTTCTTTACATTTTCTTGAATAACTTTAAAGGCAAATTCATAAATTAGTTTTGCCATATGGAGCACAGAAAAATAATTTTAAAGGTCATATTTTAAAATATATTTGTTCATGCCAGTAAGAATAATCTAAGAGAGGCAAAAATTTATGAAGAAGAGAGTTGTGATAAGACTTTAAGCAATGTCCACAGATAGAAAAGAACTGATAGCATCTGTACACAAGTGAAGATTTTACCCTTACACAAGAGAGTGACATATCCACCATTAGGGCAGGCAGAATAAATTAGGTTTGATGCTGGAAATATTGTGTTAAATTTATGTTGGATACACTTATTTAGATAGCAAAACATGGTGATCTGTTGGCAGTAGTAAACACACTTGAAGTATGAGGAGAGGGCCAGGGATGTAGTTCAGCGGCACAGCACCTGCTTGGTAAGCACAAGGTACTGAATTCAATTCCCAATACAAAGAAAGAAACAAAGAAAAAAAAAAAAATGTGGCCAATGCAGAAGAGAAAGGAAAACCAAATTTACTATAGAATAATTTAGTATAATTGCACAGTAATTTTAAATTATTTTGGAATTCATACTATTAAGTGAGGCAAGCTCCATGGTTTTTGTTTCTCCTTCGTCCACATTTACTTGCTTGTATACTGACACAAAATAGGACAGAGTGTGGATTTAAACAGGTTTGGGAATTTCAAGGCAAGTATAATATAGAACAAACATGGCAGGGAAGTTGAGGATGCTTGTAAGGGACTGGTCACAATACCAAGTGATTGTAAGAATATGAAGTAACTAGAAAACCGTTTCCTAAAAAGTTATATGGTCCAGTGGAGACAGGATATGAAAGCCGATCTCCACATACAGAACCATGTGCATGAATTTTCAAAGCATTCATATGAAATACCTCTAAGATGGAATCAACTGTTAAGAGCTAACAATACAAACTGTAGTCAAAACAAAAGACACAAAATTCATTCACATAAAATATTAGAACATGAAATTGTAACGTCAGGAACAGATATGTAGTTGCTTGAGGAGGAAAATGGCAGCGAAAGGAGGGATTAAACTTTGAGGAGTGATAGATAAATTTATTATCTCCATGGTGTGATGTGTCAAAGTATATACATATGCCAAAACTGATCAAGCTACATACCGTAAACATGTGTAGTTTTTTTAAAGATAAAATACGTTTAATAAAGACTTCTTTAAAAAAAGTATAACGGAGAGTTGAAAATGCTGGCTTTAAAAGTGGCTATGATGTTAACCAAACAGAAAGACTACATTTAGATGTAGCATGGAGTTGGCTTTAGAAATACAACATTATGATTATTAATACTTTATATATAATGTCCCAAGAAAAATCTTTGGATAAGAACTCTTGATAATATACAAACAGTAATTAAGAGTCAATAACCCAAAGAAAAATGTTAACCAATGAAAAATCTGAATTATATTCCAACTTCCAAAAATCAATAGAAATTTTAAAAGCATGAAGCCACATACACATATTTTGCCACATTTGTAGTTATATATCTGATATCAAACAAGTCTTTTTTATTAATTGCATAGAATTATTTCCTCTATTTTACCAAAAATTTTACTGGGAAAGAATAAGAAGTAGCTTAAGTGGATTTAACAAAAAACCTTTTGAGAAAATTTCTCCTTAGAATAAATCACTATTCTAACACTGTCTTAAAATCACTCAATTCTAGGGTTCGAGGAGATAGCTCAGTGCAATAAGCGCTGAGTTCAATCCCTGGTTCTGTTTAAAAAAAAAAAAAAATTACTCAACCCTACAAAACACGAAATATGATTTATATATCAACCAATGGTCATATTTGAATGTGCACTCCATCTAGGAGTTATTTAATGATTGTATAAATTCTCAATCTTCTACTCTGGTTCACAAGTACTAATTTTGAGCTGCATGCAGTAAAATGAACAGTATATGTAATAGTATTCACTTTATTTTTTAGGGATTAATATCATAATGGAGAAATTTTTGTCTTCAAAAATGATCCTTGCAGAAATGGGACAAGTTACTATACTTGTACTGCTGTTAGTACAATTACATGTATTAAGAACTTTAGATGTATTTACTCAGAAAAATCTGTAGCCGAAGCAGGATACATTCAACCTCTCTTAAAACTGCATTCTTATTTAATTAAAGAAAATGATTTTTATGTTTGTAATATTTAAAATGGAAGATAAATTGAGGGAATAATACTCTCATTCCATTGAAAATAAAGTGTGGTCAAAATCAAGACAAAAAGACTTTGTACTTCTGATTAAGAATGCAATTTCCAATTTCAGTTGAATGATGTTTGTACCTTGTTGATGTTTGGCTTCTCCATCATAGAATTTTTGATGGCTTCACTGCTGTCCCCTAATGACTTCATCAAGAAAGAATATCACATGACAAAGAATAAACGTGAGATGTAGCATGAAAAGTACTGGGGGTATTTTAAAAAATTATATTTTAACTAAATTGACTAGAAAAGAATATGAAACTAAATTATTATTCTTAAATCTCATATATGTTAAAAAAAAGTATTGCTGAGAGTGCATAGTTAGGGTGCAGGACAACAGAATACATTAACCACCACTACAAATTTTGTTCTACCACATACAAATTTTACTTATTTTGAAATGTTGACATTAAATCAAGATTGAGCCTAAAGTACTTTATATTTAAAAATTCAGTGGCACTACTGGTAGAGTACTATCAAGAAAAAATAACATTGTTCTCTTCAACACTACTATGACTTATTTCTGTGATATATAACCGTTCAGGAAAACCTGACTGAGAAATTTCTGTTCCTACTTTTAAAAATTCTTTCATAGAAATTTGGCCAAAAATCGTCAATAAGCTGACTGGAGACAAACATATCCTTCTTAAAAGGGGGATATTAACAGATAAAGAAAAAGTTGATTCAAAACTTTCAATTCTCAGAAAATGAAATAAAACAGAAAGAGGAATTAGCAACAAAGATCACAGTTGCCTAGCCCCATGTTTTTGATAGGATGGCTCAGGCAATCTATCTGCAGCATAAGTAAGTAGTGTTCAATTTTCAAATAAGTACAAGTAGAGAAGACATTCTTCTTTAAATGATACTATATAGGAAAAGATCTGAAGGTAGGCTGGACTTCAAGGTCAGATAAAGAAACAGGTCAGAAATAGCAAAGTTAAATTTTCACACATAGAAAGAAAATAAAGCAACGGTCTGAAACTCTTCATCACCTCCCACCCATTTCTTCAGCTGAAAGATCACAACAACTTAGGATTATCATTTTATGCAAATAAATAGAAGGTAACTTTGTGAGTGGTCAAGTTTTTAGAAAAGATTAAATAATTTCATACCAAATCAATGAAGATAAGATTCTAGTGGGGGATACAGTTCAGTAGCACAAGGTCATGAGTTTGATTCCCAGTAAAAAAAAAAAAAAAGATTCTATTTAACTTTAACCTATATTTGCTATACAAAATTTTCTTTTTCATATCTCCATGTCAAAAAGTCTAAGAGGGGATGGGGAGGTAACTTGGCAGCATAAGTGCCTGCCTGGCAAGCACACTGCATGCCCTGTCTTGCCATGTTGGCCCTGGAATTGGGTGTGGGGGTGCATGCCTGTAATCTTAGCACTGGGAAGGCTGAGACAGGAGGATCACTATGAGTCTGAACTGTGTAGCAAGACCCTATATCTTAAAAAAAAAAAAAAAAAAGTAACATGAAGAATAAAACAGCAAAGCAGCAACAAAATATGTCGTAACTTCTAAATGAATAGAAGAGCAAATTAAGTCTACTGATCAAAAATTGCAAAGCCAGGGTGAAATGGTCATTTTGCAAATTAAAAAAAAATAATTCAGAGAAAATATTTAGCTTATTGATTGCAAAGCTGTTAGTTCACCACTTGTATTTATGCTTTCAATGAAAATAACTTCAATAAAAGTAACAAAGAAATGTAAAATATGTAGATGGATCACTAATCTACTGTTTTTATGCATTCTGCCTTGGTTATCCTACAGTATCCCCTAACACTTCCCAATTCACATATCTTAATCAGTCATACTCTTCTTTAGCATACTTGTTCCTAATTTTGTTTATCCAAACATTTTCTATAAATGTTCTCATGGTAACTCATATACTAAGACACACTTTACATAAGGTTTACAAATGAAACATTCACATTTCTTAAGATTTCAGGGTAAAACTAAGGTACTAATGTCAAAAAAAGTCTGAATATTATATATTCTATTCCTAGTGTGATCAACTTAAATATATGTACAAAATCAAGGAAATGATAAATAATGGTACAAACAACTGTCTTTTACAAATTATGTCAGTGATACAATGAGAGATATATATATATAATTTTCTTCTATTGAGGTTTGATGTCATGTTATTTGCATTATTTCTCCAGAAGTACCTCTTCTCCCTCCCATTAAAAAAAAAAAAAAAATTATCTTTTACTGCCTCATTTTTACAGCACATAATGATCACATTCATTGCGCAGAATTGGTACATGTATGTAATACATCATAATTCTTTTCTCATTCTGTCCTTTTTGTTTCAGATTAATTCAGTGCTACCCAAAATGTGGTTCACAGACCAGCTTACATTTGTGAACTTTGTTATTCGTTGAGATGAGATTAAAAAAAAAAATTGACTACATAATTATATCACTGTTTATTCACTTAATAGTTTTTAGTGCCTTTCTTAATGAAGGAAGCAAAATGTTCATTTACACTCAGATGTAAGTTTTCCATATTGACAAACTGGTACTTTCTTAGTAGCACTGAAATAAATAACCCTCAAAAAAATCCAAAACAAAAAGAAACTTTTGGTGATAACATCAAAGCATAATCAATCAATAGAACAATTATAAATTAATTTGAGTTTGCCTAATTTCATGTAATTATGAATAGCGTAAAGAAGAAGAAAACACATATGTAAAATGTTTTCAGTGTTAAAACCCAATTTCAGTAAAGCTTCTTAGATAGACTTAAGTGTAACATGAGAATGAGAAAATTTCTACTTTGTCCTTAATCAAAACACAGGAAGCAAGATACAGATTCTTAATATTTGACAAGAAATTCCCATATATCTCTAAATTAATCACTTTAAATTAATTTATGAAAAAATTATTGCTTTTCTTTTGAATCACTTGTTCTAGCATATGTTTATGATATAAAATGAATTTTCAAAAAATCTATAAAATGCATCAAAAATGGCTGAGAGACAAAAGCTTTGGAATAGAACAGTGGAGGTCTTAATATATACATACCTCATTGAGACATCGTTTCTTTGTGAATATATTTCTGATAAAAGTTTCTTGAATTTCCTCTTGCTTCACCAAATATTGCCAAAGCCTCTTTACAGACAGTGCCAGATGATGTTTGGATCTACAGAGACAGTAAATTTTAAATATGTACTTTGCATATTTCTGATTAAATTGAACACAATTCCTTGGAGCTATTATGAATGTTTATTAAAATAAATTAACTAGAATCACATCAAGTGATATAGGAAAGCAGCCAGCAAACATTTTCTTAAAGATCACACAGTAAACATTTTACACTCTGTGGAACATATGGTTTGTATCACAAAGCTCAACTCTGCCAAAGTACCAAGAAAGCAGTCACAACCGAAATGCTCCAAAATTCAAAATGCTCCTAAATATGTTAACTCTTAAGTGCTGATATGATGCTAAAAAAATTTTGGATTTGGAGTATACCAACCAGTATATGGCAGTAAAGGGAGAGTCAACCAGTAAAGTATGCAAATATTTGAAAAGCCAAGAAACTGAAAACTGGAACACTTTGGTCCTAAGCATTTTAGATGATGGACAGTCACCTTGTAATAGGGCTGTGATCCAATAATAATATAATTATAAAAGCAGTAAGAAGGCTAGATTTGGACATAGAAGCTGGCCACAGCTGGTGGATTCCTAACCTAGGGACACAAGATCTAACAAAAATAGGCATATTTTCTAGAAGACAACTAGAAGTAGAGCTACTCAGTGTTTTCCATTTTGCTATTGATAAATAATGAGTTAAGAGCTTCTAAAAGAACATAAAAAACCTTAATATAATAATAAACCAGTAAGGAATGTGTTTAGTACGGTGAACTTTTTTTTGTATAAGACTTTCTGGATAAAGCAGGCATAGCACTTACTTACCCTTTGGTTGAAGCTTTCTTCATGGACAGTGAAAGTTACTGATTGCTACTTTGAACAACACTATTCTAGAGCAGGTATCAGTAAACTACAGAGCATAGGCCAAATCTAGCATGCCTCATACTTTAAAAAATAAAGCTTAATGGACACTAATCAAGCCTCCACATTTATTTGTGGCTGCTTTCACTGTACCGAGGTAAGAGTTCAGGAACTGTAAAAGTACATCCTGAAACCCTGTAATACTTACTATTTGGACCTTCATAACTACCATAGTCATTACACAAAGGCCCACACATAAACCTACAGCAAACAATTAAATGTAGGTCTCAGTTTATTTTATTTTATTTTTTCTAAATACTAAATGACAACATTTTGATTTAGTAAAATTCCTACTTAAGAATAGTATTCAGAGGACAACTTACTTGAAAGGAGTGTTTGTAGGCTCCAATAAAGCCTTGTGGCGGAGAATTGCAGGACCTGCAGATGAACTCTCTTCAGAGGTATGACCTGAGATATAATTTTGAGGTGGTCCACCATGGATTTCAAGTTGTCGAAGAAGAACTTGTTCCCAACATTGAAGAGTTTTTAGAATGGCGTGACAGAGAGGGGAACTAACTGGAAGCTCTAAAAAGGGAAAATACATTTGACTCCCATTTGTCTTCAACAACAAAACTCTACATTTAATTATAAGAAAGCCTGATATAAGTTTTAACACATTTTAATGGGAGATATGGGGACATGGAAATTCAGCAAACCGAAAAAAGGTTGCTCTTCTCAGCTATCTAATAGAATGATGACAAAGATAGTTTTAGTGGGAAGAAAACTATTAGAACAGGAAGTCTGTAAGCTTTTCCTCAACTATTCAGGAAAATAGATTGAATAAAAACCAAAGCAGTCATACTTTTACTTCATACTAAGATATTTATTACCTGCAAGATCATGACCTGCAAAAGGATAGAAGGTTTTCAAATTGTTGAGCACCAATTGTACCATCGCCAACCGCATCAATGACCAACTAAAAATAAAACAAGAATGTATCTGTCAAAGATCTGCATATGCCACTTGAAGCTATACTTATAAGTGAAATAAACCAGACCCACATCTGTAAATATCATATTGTCTCCCTAGTATAACAACTTAAAAGAGGAATTACATATAGAAAGTTACAACACAAATAAAAGGAAAGCAAGAACTTAAGGAACGGACAATGAGTGGGCAAGGAGAAAAGCTGGGAAAAATGACAGGGGCAAAGCCATACATTTGTATGCATGAGATGGCTGGGGCAGTGATCCTGGGGTACATTCAGCAGGTTTTTGAGACCAGAGGTTGGCTGGTGAGACTCTCACCCTGACTAACTGTATATGCTGGTACCTGCGAGCCAGGCAGCTGCACTGAGGATGGTGATGTGTAATAGTGGGGTCACGCTTGAAGTGCTTGCCATCCTGGTCTTCTAAATATGTATTTCTTGTCATGACATACCATTTATTGCCATAATGTCTCTCAAGTAAAGGCTTTTTTTTCTTTAAAGGGTAATAAATTTAAAAAAAAAGACAAGAAAAAAATATGAAAAAAAAAAAAAAAAAAGATCTGCACAGGGATTTAAATGAATACATCACCTTTGACTCAACAACTCTACTACTAGGAACCTATCCTGAAGCTACATAAGAATAAAAAATATAAACATGCAGTAACTCAAATCAATATTATTTAAAGTACTAGAAGACTAAAAATAACCGAACTGTTTATCAGTAAAGTATTAGGTAAATAACTCATTTTTTTTTTTTTTTTGGTGGAGCTGGGGATTGAACTCAGCCCCTTGCGCTTGCCAGGGAAGTAGTTATTCTACTGAGCCCTCTCCCAGGCAATAAATCAATTTTTGAAGTATGATATTTTACAGTGAACAAAACAATAATGAGTTAAAATTTCTAAGTTAATATGGAGAAAATTTCAATATGTACTAATAATTGAAAATTTGAAACATAATATATGGAGTGCTGTTCTCTGCAAAAGCAGGGGGTAGGTTATATAGATGTATTTATTTTTGCAAACAGAGGAACAAACCAGAAAATAATAAAATTAATTATCTATAGATAGCATAGGGAAGGAATTGAATATAGGAGATAAAGACTTCTAATTTCAAATTTTTAAATAGTTCAACTTTTAAAAAAGTTGTATTAGCTATTTATTTATTTATTTTTGTTTTGAATTTTTGTACTTTAGGGAAGGGTCTACAGGGTGGTCAGGATCTTACTATTAGATCGGATTCATAGTGACCTGCCTGTTTACAGCCTCCCAAGAGCTGGGATTACAGGCGCACACCACCACACCCAGTCTCAATTGCCAGCTCAGCATGACCTGGGGGCAGGGCTCACACATAAATCTCTTAATTACCTTTGTGTGACAGGCTTATTTCACTGAGCCTAATGTTTTCAATGTTTATCCATGCTTTTGTCATGTGTCAGAACTTCCTTCCCTTTTAAGGCTGAGTAACTTAATTTCCACATTGTACATTCATGTGTCAACAGACAGTACTGTTCCTTGGTTACTATGAATAATGCTATGGACATAAACATACAAAGATCTGTTTGAGGGCCTGCTTTTGTTTTGAGAACTATCCAGAAGTGGAATTGCTGAGTCATATAGGAACTCTATCTTCACTGTTTTGAGGAGACACCATAATGTTTTCCACAGTGGTGGCTTCCATAATTTTATATTCCTACAAGAAGAGCACAGAAGTTACCCCCAACTCTGCCAATGTTGTTTTTTTGTAGTAGCCACTGCAATGAGTATCAGACTGCATCCCTCTGTGGTTCTGACTAGTATCACCTGAGTGATTAAAAGCACCTTTCCATGTGTTTCTTGGTCATTTGGACATCTTCTTTGGAGAAATGTCTATTTAAATTCTTTGGTCATGTTTAAATTGGATTTTTTGTTGTTATTTTTGCTGAGTTACAGGGTTTGACTTTTTCTTTTTCTTTTTTTTTTTTTTGGTGGAACCAGGAATTGACTCAGGTCCCGGCGCTTGCAAGGCAAGCGCTTTCCACTGAGCCATCTCCCCAGTCCCTGGTTTGACTTCTGAGTCATGTAAATGTTTTATATAGTATTTTCAAAAAGAAAAACCTAATTCAACAGGGGAAAAGAAAAAAAAAGGCTAGTGACATAGCTCAGCAGATGTGCTTAAGCAAGTGTAAGGACTGGGGTTCAATCCCTGTGCTGGCCCTGCCTCGGGGTAAAGTGAGTTGGCCACTGAGACCTGGCATGGTGAGGCACACCTGTAATACCAGCTCTGGGGAGGCTGAGACAGGAGGATCACTGCAAGTTCAAACTATATAGTGAGACCATGTACCAAATACCTAAAATGGGAAATAAACCCAACCCATAAGTAAAATTCTATTATTTTTTCAGTAAAGGATTGTCACTGCCCTTAATTGTGTCACTGCCCTCTGAAAATTTATGTATTTATTTTTAAATTTATGTATTTTTAAATCATGCCATTTGTTATGGTTTTTCTCTAGTTATAAGGCTCATGTAGTCATGGGGCGGCTTCTAGAGTAATTCTTGATCTAATGCTAGGATTAATAGGTATGAGTGCTACACCTGCCCTGGGGCAGATAGCCTGGATGCAGTATAAGGAAGAGGGACAAGCTTTCTCTTTGCCTTTGCTGCCTAAGCCACTACTCCTCCTTTTGGTCTTTACTGTTTTCTATCGCCATGAATTGCGACCCTCTGCCATGTGCCACTCTGCTTTGGAGCCAGCTGAGTATGGACTCAACCATCTAGTAACTGTGAGCTAAATAAACCCTTCCTTTCTTAGTTTTGGGTGTCGGGTATTTTGTCCCAGCAACGAGAAAAGTGCCCCCCCCCCTCCCCGCTCCTCGCACCGGGCACGCTGGGGTTAACCGAGCGCAGCCGGCGCGGAGGGATCTGGGGCGAGAGAGCGCGGTGCTCAGGCCCCTCGGCGAAAAAAAATGTCCACCTGAGGAGGCCCACAAGTTCTGTGGGGGGACCGCAGCCCGCCCCGAGGAAGGCGGCCGCCGAGCCCGCCCGCGCGCGGCCCGAGGAACTTTCGCCGGAGGCTGGACCCCGAGGAGCGGC
>NW_004524700.1:7154092-7177009 GCF_000260255.1 Octodon degus | reverse complement strand
AAAGAACGTATTTGTGGATTTTGCTATGTGTTGGGTTTCATGGAACCACGCTGTCGTGGATACTGAAAGAATACTGTCTGGTAGTGTACAGCAGGAGCATGGAGTAATAAAGACTACTTTACAGCAGTTACAAAGTAAGAATTTCTAAAGTATAAATATACATCTACACTTGGTCTGTAGGCGGAAATCTAAATAGTGCTGAAGGAAATCAAAACAGACCTAACAAATGGAAAAGTATACTGTGACCATATAAAACTGTCAATCCTTCCAGTTTGAGTTACAGATTGAATACAGTTCCAGTAAAAACTTTCGTGGTATATTTTATGGTCACAAGGAACTTGACACCAAAATTTAGATGGAAATATAAAGAAATGAGAGTATGTAAAAGTTTTAGAAAAGAAGAATAAAATGAAAGGATAAAAAAAAAAAAAGAGAAAAGTAACTAAGACAGAATTAACATACCATGTCATTAAAATACATTTTTCAGATGCAACAGTATCATTCATCAATCCAAGGATAATGTACAAATGGAGGAAGGGGTGAGCATTTTTCATGCACATCTATGATTTTTTAATACATGCAAGCCTTTAAAAACAGTACTTTTATTGAATATTTTATATTTCTATTTTTCCACTGAAAACACCTCAGACTTGCTAGATAAAACTGTAGAACTTGGGCTAGGGAGACAGCTTGGTGATTTAAGTGCCTGCCTGGCAAGCACAAGGACCCAAATTTAATCCCTGGTACTCACATGCCCTGCCAGCCCAGAAACGAGGCATGGTGGTGCACACCTGTAATCCCAGCACTGGGGAGACTAGGCGATCACTGAGTCTGAACTGCACAGTGAGACTCTGTATCAAATAAATTTTAAAAACTGTAGAATTTATCTTAATGCCCATAGGCAAAGCATAATCTGAGAATAAGACGTGAGGAACTGCTGAGAAATTATTAAGGAGAGGAATTTAACATCTTCAACTAAAGTAATCTGAATATAATATGATTTTGATTTCTTAAAAATAAAACATTCCACACCTATATGAATTTGAGTTAGAATGCTCTTGGAGATGGAAATCTGAGGCTGCAACATCAACATCATCATCACCATCATCATCATCCCCACCATCGCTTTCCAGACTCTCCTCCGAGTCATATTCTGCTCTATGGGAAGGAGGTAAAAAAGGCTAAAAAATAAATAAAATAAAATTATGTAATTTATCATTAAAATATTTGGTTTAATATATTCAAATGTATCATCTAATAGTAACAAGTTATCTCATTTGTAAATATTTCATTATATATGAAACTAAAGTAACTAGTATTTGCCACACTATGCCTTTTGATATCTCTTCCATAATTTCCTTATTTATTCATCCATTTAACAAAAAATTCTCATTTCCATTATGTAATCAAAAGTGTACTTGATTTAAGAAATTTCAACATGGATACAGTCACTGTCCTCAGAATTTACCTTTTAGTGGTAAAGGTAGGCAAAAAGCAGAAAACAATAAAAGCTGCATTAAATTGCAAAAGAATATTTTGAGATAGAGTACTGTAAGAACTGAAATAAGCTGATAGAATGACTCTTGAGAAGTAGTGTTTGAGACCTAATCAACAAAAATGAACAGAGAAGAAAGCATTACAGATAATGAAAATAGCCATGTAGAAAAATTCTAATTTAAGAGTTTGAAATGAAAATGAGCAGTTAGATGAAAATCTCCTAAGCTAAAGAGTTAGAAAATGTTAAAAGAAAATAGTAGACAACAGCTTAAGTAAAATCCTGTAGGTCACAGTAAGGACCAGAATGTGTTACCAATGATGAGTTTTAAGCAGAGGACAGGGCTCAGATTTATAATTTCAGAATTACTATGATCACTTTCTTATAAGAAAAAAAAAGGTAAATAACAAGAGTAGAAATAGACAGCAGAAACTAAAGCCAGAATTGGCATTGGAGAGAAGTATCAGATTTAAGAATATTTTAAAGCGGAGAGCACTAATTTGCTAATGGATTGATAAGGCCAAAGAAAGGAAAACAAAAAACAAAAAACAATGATTCCTGGACTTCTGGCTTGAGCAACTATAACGATGAAGATGTCATTTACTGAAATGGAAGAGCTTTGGACATAAGGAAGGTGCTAACCAAAGTAAATACCAAAAGCCTAAATCTTGAAAAACATCAAGATTCAAGGCCCAAGTAGAAACAGAAGGATGAAAATAGCCTATGAAAGAATGAACAGTAAGTTTAGAGAAAAACATTAGTGACTGGCATTAAAGGAATAGGAGATAAAAGAATTTCATGGAGAGAATGGTAAGTATGTTAAATACTGCTAACAGGACAGACAAAATGATAATAAAAAAGGTTTTGTTTTTACTTATTTATTTAAATGTATTTTTAGTACAGGATCTACAGGGGCTCACTATGAAGATCCAACTCAGTGAGTCTCCTGTTTTCAGCTTCCCAAGTGCTGGGCTTACAGAATGCACATGCCACGCCCAGTCTCAATCACAGTCTCAGCATGCTCCTGGGGCAGGTTTGACATGGCAGGCCAGGGATCAAACCCTGGCTGCTGTGCTTTGCCTAAGCAGGCACTTTAGCTAAGCTATCTGGCCAGCCCTTTAATTTTTTTTTTGGTTGTTACTTTTTTTAATATGGATCTTAACTGAATTTCTGAAAGAGAAGTTTTAAGGGCCGCCCAGATAGCTCAGGAGATTAAAGTGCCTGCTTAGGCAGGTGAAAGGGCCAGGGGTTCAATCCCCAGCCTGCTGTGCTGGCCCTGCCCCTGGGTCACAGCATGCTGAGATGGTGATTGAGACTGGGTGTAGTGGCACATGACTGTCATCCCAGCGCTTGGGAGGCTGAAAACAGGAGGAACACTATGAGTCTGATCTGTGTAGTGAGACCCTGTAGACCTTTTTATTTAAAAAAATAAATTAAATAAAACAGAAGTTTTAGTGGGTTACATAAATGAGTAAGTACCAAATGGAAATATTGTAAGGCACTAGAAAGAAAATGTGCATATGTTCTTGGAAAGTTAACATAAAATATGAACATGAAACAGAAAAATGGCATAGTGGCTAGAGAAGAGTTTACTATACATGCAGTGTACATAGCATATATTGTTATATACACATTCCTTCATTGACAGGACACCCTTATAAGGTGTAAAGACTACAGTTCTGTAATTCTAGTTCTCTGTCAAAGGGACTGACTTCCACAGTCTGTGAAATTTTTCATGTCTATGAGCATTATGAAATACCACAGAGATCTCAATCAAACATAAAGGCTAAAATCTAGCCTGAGTTGTGCTGTTGACTGAAGTAAGAGCAGACCAGCCAGTAATTTAAAAAGGAGATCCAGAAATTAGACAACTATGTAAAACCTTGCTAACAACAGTCTTGTATTAAGCAAAATTATCCTTCAACACTGAAGAGGAAATAAAGATACTATATTCTCAAAGTGCTTAATAAATATTTATTGAATGAATGAATGAATGAATGACTGCAGAGACTGTAAGGAACAAAGAAATAAAAATTCCCTTCAATTCCTGAAGCATCTAAGATAGTGGTAGCCGAACTACGGCACTATATGCCACAATGGGCTGTTGGTTATCAGAGAAAGCTCTATAAAACATTTGCTATCACTGATTCAGGATATGAAAAAATAAAAGTCACAACCTAACACAGGCTTGGGGGATGGTACAGTCAGAGAATAGACAGATGCTAATTAATGTAAGGCAGCAGAGAAAATATGTAGAAACCCATAATGTGAGGGATTTGGCTGAGCACATAAAAATAAGATACATAGCTACCTACAGAATTCGCTTTGCACAGTAGTTGCAGGACTGTAAAAATGAATATACAAGTAGAAGTCACACAAAACAATCCCAATAATAAATGTTAAAAAGCTACAAATGGTCTGTCAACTTTAAAAATATTTGTCAAAACATGAAAAATTCTCTTCGTTTGACAACAGTGCTCGTATTCTTCTAACTTTATAACTTAGCACACGCAGCAAACATCTTTTCTATGGTTTAACAAACTTATCTTGCTACTAAGTTTTTACAGTGTGAACTATTTTATTTTTTGCAGTTTTAATGCTGTGAATCTGTGGTAATGTAAAATTTTTTTGTGAAGGTGATTATGCCTGGAGCATCTTCCTACTCTCAGAAATATTTTCTATATTAATGTTTGTAAGTTTACTTTCACTCACTTCCACTGTTTATGTATCTAGAATCTTTTAATTGACACCAATGTCAACATTCCCAGTTTGGTTTATTTTTTCTAACTCGATTTATGTTTAATTTGAATTTCCCCCTCAGTACTATCACTTTTTTTTTTCCCAAAACCTTTCAACTTAGTTGGCCAATTCTTCTTTGGATTATAAGGGAGACAAGAAAGCAAAACAACTACATTCTGTGCTGTGTGAACTGACCAATGGGTGCCAAGTGATCAATGACAGACAGACTTGAATGAGTTGACTTAAATAGACACTGAGCATGAGATGTATGTTATTTATATAATGGTCTGTGAAGAGCTACAGTGCCATTTGTATTTTACCCAAATTACATTTAATATACTGTGCAACTCAAGTTGTTGAGGGAGTACATTTACCTAAAAACTAGCAGCTGAAATTTATGTCTATTAAAACAGAGCAGGACATTGCCTTCAGTGTTAAAATGAGGGAGAATGTGGCTCAGTGTTTTCCTAGCATTTCTAGGTCCTACGATTGATGCCCAGCACTCCCTCCAAAATGGGTACAAATGATCAATGACTAGGCCACTTTAATTTCTGGGGGCTGTGATTCCTTAACCACTATCAAGTACACTAACACTAAATATTTAACTAAGTATTCTTTCTTAGTTAACAACTCATGCAAAACAATACAAAACAACTTACACAAATAAAACTTTTCTCAACCAGAATGGGAAAACATTTGGAAGCACTAGCAAGCACACTCACTTTAAACATCTGCATTTCCCTTTGATCATACAAATACTGATTTCAATAACACTTCTGTTACCTTGGCTATGAAATAGTCCCAGATACTGAGCTCAGGTGGGATGAATTTCTCTTTGACTGCCAGGGACTCCTGATTTACTGGTGGTGAAGAGGTAATTGGGACAGATTCTTTGCCAGATATTTTTGATGACCTAAAACGTTTGTTCTGTTTTTCTCCTCCTTCAATTAGTGAAGAAACTAAGAAGAAAATAAAGCATTATTAAAGTAAATACTATTTTCATTAGATTTCACCTGTTTCTAAGAACTATGGTTAACTGTGAATAAGTACTTACAGAAAACCAGGACAGGATATAGAAGTATGGAGAAGAAAATGGATTAGCGAAAGTGAGAAAAAAATTACCTTGCATATCAAACTCTGGTTGTAATGCAAATTGTCTATCATTTTCTGAATGTAGATTTATTTACTGTATATGAAAGGTAATAGGACAGAATGTCTGCAGGCACTTCAGTCCACAGTTTAACTAAGAACAGGAAATTTCCTATTCTTTCTCAAGGAACTAAGAGAAATTAGTAGTATAGATGAAATGAATTAGCATATGTATTAAATTTTTATTTAGTGCCAGGAATTGAACTCAGGACCTTGCACTTACCAGGCAGGTGCTCATGCCACTAAGGTATATCCCCAACCCCATAAATTAAAATATTTTTGATACTTTCAACTACTTTGAAGATAACGATACATTGTATTAATTGTTATTTTCTTATTTTGTTATGCAATTTTATTTTTTCATAAAATAAAAAATAATTTTACTCAATACTAGGTCCTAAAATGCAAATCACCAGTAGAGAATCAAGGATCTGGTGGATATGCATGATCTTGTAGCCAGGCAAATAATTCAAATTAAGGTACATCAATATTCTTCTTCACTGATTCCAACAGAGCTAACTTACCTTTCAAAGGTGTACAAATATTTGTGCAGTAATACAACTTTCTTTTACTGTTTATAATTACTCAGCTTGCAGACAAAGAAATCAAGTGCAATATATGGTCAAGCTAAATTTAATATAACTTGGTTATCTCAAAAAATATATAAAAGCCAGTATTTTAATAATATTAAATAGTGGTGTAATAATCTTTAAAAAAGATATTAAATGGATGTATTTTTTCTCAAAGCTTCACAGCATTTGATAGACAATAATCAAGCTTAGAGCATACCTATTGCATACATTAACATAAATTCTAAAACTAAAAGAGAACCTAGATGGTGGAGCTGAAAAATTATAAGGGTCATGAAGATAGCTCCAAGAGGCCAAACGAAAACTAAGACATACATGGGGAAAAACTTAGAATCATTTCTGAATAGAAATTTTAAAAATATATTTCTTCACTGGCTTTAACCAAAAGTAGGGTTCCATGTCAAGAGAGCATATGGTACAAATATGTCTTCTTTCTCTTAAGAATTTTCTCCTCAACATAAGCACATCCTATACTGTGATTTGCTCAGACTTGTAAAAGTAACTCCCAAAGAATTTAAAAACAAAACAAAACAAAAAATATCCAGGAGAATCAGTTATGAATGAGGCTACATCTACATCTAAGAAATGGGAAGTACTAAAGAATGGGAAAAATATGCTGTTTCCCACCCCAGAACTATTTAAAGCCAGGTCTTCTCACATGTTAGATTAAGCTCCACCACTGTGCTCTGCCACTTTTTTATTTTGGGACAAGGTTTTATGAGGTAGCCCAGGCTGAACTCACACTTCTGATCTTCCGTAAATATACAGTAGCTCCTTGATATTTTGCAGTTTGACTTTCACAGACTCACTTTCGCAGGTTTTCAAAAACTATAAATTATTTATCATGGATTTTTTGCTATGCTATGGGATTTCGCAGTACTGTGTAGCATACGTATGTTGTTAAAGTTATGTAGGTTTATGAGTTCAGAAAATGGTTAAGAACATTAGAAGTTTGTCTTTTTTTAATGTATGGGAAAGGTTTTATAAGAGTGTGGGAAGGATTTATAAAGCCTTAAAATATATATAAATACTAAAATAAATGTAATATCATTACTTTGCTGATTTTCATTTATGGAGGCATGTCTAGAATATAACCTCTGTGATAAGTGAGGGACCACTGAACTGAAAATTTAGAGTGCATGCATTTATAATATATTATTCAGCTCTAAGAAGGAAGAAAGTTGTATTACATACTACAACATGGACAGACCTTGAGGATTGTGTTATATTTGTTATTTTCACCATATTATTGTGACTAAAATTATAAGGAGTCTAAGCCAAGATCTAGTTTTTGAGTTTGCCATTCTCAATCGGACACAATAAAATTAATATCCTGAACATAGATGTAAACATTACAAAATATACTTCATCAGAAGAACCATCTCATTCTCTACTTCTTGTTTTTTTGCGGAACCAGGGATTGAACTCAGGCCCTTGAACTTGCCAGGCAAACACTTATTCTACTGAGCTATATCCCCAGCCCACTTATTCTCTACTTCTTAATCTAAGACATACTAGCTATAAATTCCTCTTGAGTATACCATAGAGTGCATGTCATCTCATGAGCAAACCATTCTGCTCCTCAAATTTAGACACAAAATGTAGGGGGAGGGAAAGGAAGTAAATTATTTAATCAATGGTTTTAACATTTTTTGTTGAAAAAATACAATAGGGAGAAGAGTATTTAGCCTAGTATTTTTTTTTTTTTTTTTTTTTTATGTATTTGGTGCAAGGTCTCACTATGCACTTGGACTCCTAGTGATCGTCCTGGTTTTAGCCTCCACAGAGCTGGGATTATAGGCATGCACCACCATAACCGGTCTCAGTGGCCTGCTCAGCATGCCCAGGGGCAGGCCTGGCTAGACTTGCTGTGCCAGGGTCAAACTCTGTCCCTGCACTTGCCTGCAGGCACTTAGTCTGTTGAGCCATCTCACTGGACCCACAATTTAGTCTAAATCCTCCTAAGTATGTATTCATTCTTTATCATCAGGGTACTTCAGATAAAAAGGTTAAGTAGTACAAATATATGTGAGCACAAATAAAATATAAAAATAACTGTACCAGTTAACTTCAAAAACTCTAAAAAAGGAAAAGATTAAAATACAAATTCTGTTTAGATTTATTTTTAATTAGTAACAGAAAGGGAGTGAAGAAAGAAAGAGTGGAATAGGGAGAAAACAAAGGAAAGGAAAAAAGGTTGGAGAAAGGAAAAAGAGACAAAGGGAAAGGAGACAAAGGAGCAAGGGAGAAGAAACAAGCTGATGAGGGTGGGAAGGTGGTTGGAATAAACTGTCCATATTGAACATGTGGACCACTATAAATAACTACACATATACTGGAAATTAACTCAAGCATATTTTGTAGACAAGATTTTCTCATTAATAGGCTACTGATCACTGCCTCATAGTAGTATATACTTTTAAGTCTTGGCAAATGCCACAGTAAGATTATATCTGTAAGATTTCAAAAATCAAACACAATAAATATATTGGTACTTGGAATGAAGCATATGCTTGTAGTGGAGTATTATTCAGCTTTAAATAGAAAAAAAATTCTGTCACATGCTACATGGACAAAACTTGAGGATGTTATTCTAAGTAAAATACACATCACAAAAAGAGAACTGGTGTATAATTACAATTAGGTGAGTCATCAAATCCCCAGGAACAGAAACCCAAAAGGAAGTTAACAGGGTTGGGGAAAAGAAAAAAATGACAGTTGTTTAATGGGTATAGTTTCAGATTTGATAGTATCTTTTCGGTACTGGGGACTGAACTCAGGATCATGCACTTGCCAGGCAAATGCTTATTCTACTGCGCTGTCTCCCTGGACCTAAAAAAAATTTTTTTTTTAAATTTTTTGGTACCAGGGATCAAACTCAGGACTTTGTGCTTGCCAGGCAGGCACTGAAGCCACTGAGCTAACTCCCTGGCTATTTTTTAGATTTGAAAGATTAAAACGTTCTGGAGATGCTCACTATAAAAAGGTATTAGCCCGATAAAATTAATATTACATGTTTTTCTTACTTACAACCAAAAAATTGGAAAGGAGACATATGACTTAAAATTTGGTGCTGGGAGTGTAGCTCTCTGGTAGTGTACTTGCCTATCATGTACAAAGACTTGAATTTTCATACCAGTACCATGCTTATACACACATACACTAGAACTAAGAAAATACACGTAAGGTGCTTTATTGGAGGATTTGAGACTGCTCAGAATGTTGTAAAACAAGGTGGGTTAATCTCATTAGGGTACACAGAATACTGAATGATGGAATCTAGGTTAAACAGATGAGATGCTTCTTATAAAAACTGAGTTTCTTGCTTTGTCATTAAGCTTTAGGAGTAAAAAAATAATTATCAACATTTATAAACATAAAAAAAATTTATAAACATAAACAGTATGTACATTTTTTGGGAGGGTCCTGCCTTCATTATAGGGATTTTCTTTCCTTAGTCATTTAAAAAATGAACATAATTCATTTTAAACTTTAAGTTCAAATTTATATATAATGGCCCACTAACCAAAACATGTATTCCTTTTTCCAGGAAAAATTAGTTATTTTTAGGTTCAGCAGACTTAAAAATTCTTTAGAGTGAATCACAAATTAAAAGTACTCAGCATGTTCAATTATAGTTTACAAGGCTGATTTTGTTTTATATTTTAAATATGCTTAAATCTTACCTTTACTGGTCAAGAATTTTGGCTGTTTAATGTATTTTCTAAAGAAATGAGGGAAACAACCTGGAATAGTCACTAAATATCCAACGTAGAATTTAATACAAGTTTTACAGGACAAAATACCTGTATTTTCTTATTTGTATTAAGCATGAGAAAATGCCAAAAATACAAGATTTGAAATAAATAGTGAATGTTTAAATTAAAAAAAAAAGCAACCCAACTTATTACAATAAAAGATACATTGCCAAGAATGAGATGTTTGTTCAAAGTGACAGGGAGTATTTTGGAGATTAAAAGCAATGGATCTTAATCTAATGCATTTTTAAATTTAAATATTGTCTGTATGTTTCCTTTCTGCTCTTTGATCAAGCTTTTACAGCAATTTGTGTTACATAAAAACATTACAGTGTATTTTTCCACCTTATTCACAGGATCTGGCACCATGTGACTCTAAATACAAATGATCATAAAAGATACACATTTGAATCAATTCAGAATACTAAGGTAGCAGGATAGCACAGCAAAAGATACTCAAAAGAGGATTGCCACAACTGCTTTAGAAAGTTGCCAAAACAAAGGGGTGTGTTTGAGTCAAAGGAGAGTATTCTGATGGAGATTAATGGCAAAATGTCTTTTAGTATAATAAATTTTTTTAAAATTTAAACATTCACTTTATTTTTGACCTCACCTTATGCATCTTTAAAATAACTATCATTAGCAGTCTCATAGTAAAAAAAAATGACATGTTTTACAAAAACAAAATAATCATTTCACATTTTATTTCCCGAATTGTTGTAAACAAGTCATGACTATAAATTCATTGAGGTAAAGATAGAAAATTCAGTTCTCATAACTGCAAATTTTCTCATAAAATGCAATAAAAATTCTTAAAAGAAAAAATTTTATGCTTTACAATATGCAATATGAAGCATAAATATGGATTTCTAACTGTTAACAAAACAAAAAACAATTTTTGAAAACTGCTATGGCTTAGCCAAATGTCTAATTTAAAAATTAACTACAGCAAACTAATTCTCAACTCTATGAATATACACCTGTATAGTTTAGTGAGAGTAGAAAAATTTAATGCGCCAATTAACATGTGATATAGAATTAAGAGAAAATTAATATTTAATGTACATTAGCATTCTTAGAAGAATTTTTAACCTACTGAATTATAGCCCAGTGAAAAATCTATTCTTTTTTAATCAAGGTTAAGTTATATTTAAACATGTTAACAAAAGAATATATTAAATAATAGTTGTGTAGAGCAACATATGATTAAGTTTATGAGAACACCGCTACAAAAAAATTAAGACTATATAAGAATAACATTGATGAAGTTCTGGTTTTGGTCTTTTTTTTTTTTAACTGTTTTGTATTCTTTTTAGATTAAAAAAATAAAGTTGACTTTTAAATTCTCTGAGTCCAAGCTTCTGAAAACACTTCTAAGAAATCAGATGTTTTAGGGTTATAAAGAAATATTTCATCTTAAATATACATATTTTGATATGGATTAGGATGTCAGAAAAATAAAATATTTTTGATTGTCAGCTTTTATCTGGCTGAATTTTAAAGCTAAAAATTAAAAAACATACTTTTTTTTTTTTACTGAATTCAGATCACCTTTTCTAAAATACATCATTTCATCTCCTTGGTTCATAACTGAGTATTATTTAATGAAATTAGACTACAGGATGTTATAATAATATTTTGCCACAATCCATACATCCAAAGCTCCTTACCCACAAGCTACAATTTACCACATAGCTGAATTATGTTTGCATGCATGGACAAAGTAATAATGCCTTCAAAACTGATATCTCAGAATTTCAAGTTGAAAATCACTCATATCTTGGTTGATTTGGGGTCCTTAAATTTCTACTATCAGTAGATCTGGTTTGCTAGTTATTGTCTCCTTTCCCTGACCATTCTTCTCTCTTATCCTGCTTGTCCTTCTCTAGTTGCACGTTCTTTTCCAAACTAGATCAGCTTTGGCATTAGCAAGTATTTGGCTTCATCATTTAGGAAGCATACATATTTTTTTGGTTATCAAATTCAAATCAGATCACTTAAAGTTTCTGTAATTGCTCCTATAGCTACTACTCACATGACTGGTTTTAAATTTTACTCAGAGTATCAAGGATCCTTAAAGTCAGATGAGCAAGCACCACACAAGCTGACTGTTAACTACATCCAGCCCTGCTACTAAGTAAACATGTTTTAAATATTTTGCATTATTTGGTTATCATGTCCCATATTCAAGAAGTTAAACGCATATGAACAGATAATTTTTGATCACTTGCTAATTTAGGCAATAATATTTATGAGTGGCATTCCCCTCCCCCCTCCAAAAAACCCAAAAAACAAAAAACAATCTGACTGTTATACACAAAGGCCAACCAAGGTTTTAAAGGTTTCTGACACAGCTATGTTCAACAGAAACGACTGGAACTGATGTATGATAGCTGCTTAACAAGTATGCATTTTTCATCTTTTACACATACTTGGACATATCCTTAGCAAATCTATACCATTCTAATATTTTATATTAACATGTTTAATTTTAACTATTTCTCAAGATATAGTAAAAAGAGTGCAAATTATTTCAATTATTTAATACTAAACTCAAAAAACCTAAAAATCTTACTACCCTTGGATTTTGAAATTTTTCTTGAATTCTGAGATGAGGTTCCAGGCAAATTTCATAGGCAGTTTGTTTGTTCGTTTCTTTTCTTTTTTTTCTTTCTTTCTTTTATGATGAAAAAGAAATACAGGAAATAACTTTAAAAACCAGAAAAGGATGTGGTGGAAATTAAAATATTTCAAAGACAAATTTGGTAACCTAATTTGTATTTGAAATTTATTCATAAGGAAGAAAGGCAGAAAGAAAGTCTGACTTAGTGCAAAGGGCATGGGTCAGAGTAGTAAGCTAGTGTTTTAGGTAGATATAGTACCTACTATGTAAGTAGTATGAGAAGCTGTGTTAGATTTACACATTTTTAGTAGCTTAAAGGAACCAAAACTGAATTAGGCCCTAAATTTCATGGAAGTTTGAAGTCATGGCAAGGAAAATTACAAATTGTCACTGTGCAACTACTTGTCCAGTTTCAACAGTACTAATTTCAGTTGGATCAAGTACTGCCATACATGAAAACTAATTTTAGCCCTTAAAAACTGAAATTCCTTTAACAGAAAAGGCACCTATTCTATTCCAAATGAAGCAATGATAACCTCTTTCAACCTGTAAAGCAGGGATTGTTAAAAGTATGGCTTAATTGTGTAAATGTCTTACTGTCACACAGGTGTACTAACCTGTTTATGTACTGTCTATAGTTGGTTTTATGCTGTAAGGGTAGAACTGTATGCAAATGAAGTCTCTTCACAAAAAAGTTGGTTGACTTTTGCTCAGAGTTGCTCAATGCATATGCTTATTGTAAGTATTAAACATGGACTAACTGCTTGCCTGTTTTTTCTTGGTGGGAAAGAGGAAGGAAGCTGGATTAGAAGATGAGAATGTTAGGTAACAGGAAAAAATAAAAAACAATTTCAATTAAGAGGACGAAGTGGAAACTCGGCCACCAAGATTTTACTGCTGTATGACCATGTGGGACCATACTTTCTAAGAAACTGCTTCTAAGAAACACAATATATGCAAATAATGTTATTAGTATTTTTAAAATATTTTAACCAAATAACAACTTTTCTAGCTTTCTTTTAATTCATTCTAAAAGTCATGATGTAGATTTAGACAATATTTTTTTTCCTGAATGATGAAGCCAAATTCAAGCTTTTATCTTTACATCCCCTGCCAACTATCTGATCCTCTGTATACAACTATTCAAGTCTCCCTACACACCCAGGTATATGTGTATGATAAAAGCAAATAGTATGGGGTGAATTAAAATTTATAAAAGATAAATAACTTGCTATAATCCTCTCAAATGTATGCATAAGGCTTCATTTTTGTAAAGGATTTGAACATTTGCTATTTGTTCAATGTCAGTATAGAATGAAACAGGCTTTCTGGTACAATATGCTAATTCCTAAACTTCCTACCTATAATCTTCAAAATTGAAAAAACAAAATTACCACATATGGATTAATAAATAACAAAATCAGAATGGCAGAAAGCATGATTCTTTCAAATTCAAGAAAATCTATTTTAATCTTTAAATAAACATAATACATTTAAAGTTAGAAATGAAAAAGAATACAATTTTTTAAAGTATTTGTTTTTCACAGTAACAAACACTTAGAAATCCAAAAACCCCAATGGCCAGAATCATAATATGCAAATCATAAAGCAGCCTCATTTGAAATGCTTTTTTCAGTCATGTCAAGTCATAGTCTGATTTTCTATGATTAAACACGCACAATGTTTTATTTTTACACACTTAAAAATGTTTTAATCTAAGAGCTAGGAAATATCCAAAATGGAGAGTTCAAAAGCAGACTAAAAGAACAGAAAGCTTTTAAAAATACTAATCATTTAAATCAGAAATGACTTGATAAAAAAGAAATTCTCCATTTTCCATAAATGCCAAACAAAACAAAACCGTCCCATGTATACCAAACCCTCCCAAACAACACAAAGCAAGCTGAGCTGTAACATTCTATTTCTAAAGCTAGTATCTTGCCTGCAAGACTGGGAGGGTTATAAGAACTGATGGCTGAAAGAGCTTTGGAAAAGCCCACACATTCCATGGAGAATACCACTACCTGGTGGGGGCTAGGTATAGCAAAGTGCCTTCCTGCCAAAGAAAGAAGAGAGAATCTGTATTTGGATAGAACAAAACCATTGTTATAGTGCATTTTAAAACAAATGAAAAGTTCAACAGTACACTACTTAATAAAAATGCATTAGTTAGTTCTAATCACTGGTACAGGAGTATCTTAAATATTTAAAACTGTACCAGAAACCTTAATATTTCATTTTCTCTATTAAATTATGCTTTCAGAAAATGGTCTTTAACAAGAGCTTTCAAATGACTAAATTACATTTGACAAAGTTATCATTAAATGAATAAACAACAAGTTAAGCTTCTGCCTAAACAAAAAGAAAATTTAAAACTTACCAGGTAAAGTTTTTGAATGTGTCTGCTCTTTGATAGGAATATGTGCACCTCCACCAAATACAGCAGACCACATTTTTTCATTTAAAGGATGGGCCACAATGCGAAACAATTCATTACTAGAATGTGTTGCCAGGCCATGGATGAAGAGACTAAGGTACACTGCTGTGAGAATCTCACAAAGCAAGACTGTAAGTCCTGATTGGGCTTCCTCACCAGAAGAATTCAAAAGTCTAATCAGACAAGTTATTCCTAAAAACAAACCACAAACACAGTTACCCATTAGTAACAATTTTATTAAATTAAAATTCAACTTAGTTTGCTTTCCATTACTGTTGTAAACACCTGAGATAATCATTTTATAAAGAGAAAAGGCTCATTTGGGTTAACAGTTGTGGACGTTTTAGTCCACAGTCAGTTAGCCATACTACTTGTGAGACAGTATGTGCATGGCAGAAAAGGCTGCTCGCCTCATGGTCAGAAAGTGAAATAGAGCCATAAGAGTACTGGATATCCCACAATCCCCTCAGGGACATGCCCTAGTGACCTAAAGAGCTCCTACAGGTCCTACCTTTTAAAGTTTCTACTGTATCCCAGTAGCACCAAGATGGGTACCAAAGGCATATGTGGGATGTTCAAGATACAAACCATAGCACTAATTAGATGAAATGAACCTTAAGGGTCATAACAAGACATTTCTCTTTTTAAAAGTGTATGCTAGTTGTACAGAGTGGTGTGTTTCACTGTGACATATTTATGCATAAGACATCTTCAACATTTCCAGCCTCTATTATATGCTTTGTCCATCTCCCTCCCTTATTTTCTTCCTCTCTAATAATCCCCCTTAAGGCATATTTCTTGATTGAATCCTATCTTGGATAAAAGAAAAATTTGAGCATTAGGTGAATAAAAGATACTATTAATTAATTACTGATTTGAGTATAATAAATGTAAGAACATTTAAAATCCCTGGCCCCGTATTTGCTTTTAATAATGGTTAAACATGCAGAATGCATGATGAATATAAAAGAAATAATTGTGCTATCCTTTCCCACTCTGTGTTTGAAATTTTTGTTTTGTTGTTAAGTCTTTTTGGATTCTTGATATTGTTATTGTATTGCTGTTTTGGAAACAAGGTCTCACTATTTAGTTCAGACTGGCCTTGAACTTGCTACTTAGCTTAGGTGTCAAACACACAGTGATCCTCCTGTCTCAGCCTCCCCAGTGCCGTGGCTAAAGATGTGTGCCACCACACCTGACCATGTGTTTGAAATTTTTAATGAAATCCTGTAATGCTAAAAATAGTACCTCTTGATTTTTTTAATGTGATAAAATACAAATACATTGTTTTAACAAATTTTAAAAGTGCACTGGTGTTATACCCTTCACATTCTATTATATCTTATTGTTTATTTTTAAAATTTTGTCTGATTTTTGAAGTTTTGAAAAAGTATGATTTAATGTTTTCTTCCAAGTTTATCTAGTAACAGTTATGAAAGAAATAGTATACTTTTTTATTATCACAAAAGCAAAATATTTTAAACATGATGTAACAAAAAAATACAGAACTTGTAATGAGTAGTGAATATTGAACTGCTATCAACTTTAGCAGTATTAATGATTAGCATATGGTAAAACCAAACCTACGACTTTACTCACAGAAGAATTTCAAAAGATTAAGAAAAAGCTCATAAATATATAAATTATTTATACCTGGCCATTGTGCTGGTGATGTATTGGGAGTTACTGCTTCATCTAAACTCCCTGTTCTCAAAGAATGCCGATGGGGAAGGAGTACTGTTTCATACACCATTCCAGTAAACTGATTTGTTGCAAATGCACTAATAACAGAAAATAATATTTAAATCAATAATAAATTTCGCATATAATTTTTCTAAGTTTTAGAACTAATTTCCCGTGTATTTTTAACATAAATTTTTATTAATTATACTATGTTATATCTAGGGACTATATTCTACAGTTTAGTGCTGTATTGAGTTGAGGATGTAGCTCAATAGAAACATGTTTACCCAGCATCTGTGAAGTCCTGGGTTAGATGAATTCACCAGATATATACACACACAAAAATCCTAAAGGAATGTGTAAATATATACATTTTCTAAAGCAGAACACATCTGATGTGTTTTAAGTATATTAATTTAATGAAAGACACAGTACAGGTACAAATGGAAAACTAAATCACTACATACTACAAGTAGTAAGTTCATCTAATTGACAAAAAAGTGAATTTAGGTTTTACTACATATGTAATGGCTAATATAACCCTACATGAAGCACTGAACTAAGTACTTAACTCATAAAGAAAATGTTTCTGTCCCTATGAAATTTATACTCTGGTTAATGAGACAAAAATTTTTTTCATCATATTTTTCTTAAAGATGAAACTATGAATATGTTACTATAAAGACAAAAGAAAAGAGTATGTCATAAGTTTGGGAATTCAGCATAAGATTATCCAACTAAATGAAACTTTGTGGGGCCAATGATGGCTCAGTAAAATAAGCGCTTTCCTGGCAAGTGCAAGGGCCTGAGTTCAATCCCTGGTTCTAAAAAAAAAAAAAAAAAAAAAAGAAAAAAGAAAAAAGAATAAAGAAATTTTGTCCTAAGACTGAATAGATAAATGAACAGAATAACTTACAGCTTTATATAAGCTATAAGATAATCTTGATAGTTTGTGAAAGCAAAAAGAGTTTGTGGTACAAAATCTGTTAAAACACCACAAAATGGTACATCAGATTTTCCCATATCATACAGCAAATACATTAATATAATATTTAAACAAAGAAAGATACTGGGTGAAATCTGTTCTGACTGGCAAATATCTTTGGTCACAATATTTTCATGCATTTATATACAGTTTCTTTGGCTTTAATTTTCAGTTTCACAATGGCAAAGTAACAACAAAAATTTGCCATCCACTGTACCCAGGTATATTAAACTTATGGAAATGACATAAAAATAAAAATATGCTGAGGAAAATAAAGCCATTACTCAATTAGGAAGAAAGTAAAATTTTAGAGGATTAGAGTAAAAAGCTGAAACTGAAACAACCTTAGGAATATATAACCAGAGAGTATGTGGAGCTACTCAGGGAGAATTCATACATGTAAGATGAAGACAATTGAAAACTAACACCAAGGAAGACCAACACTACATAAGAGCTAACAAACTCACCAAAAGATTTTCACCTGCAGAAACTGACTTATCTAGGGTCTGGGGAGATGGCTCAGTAGAATAAGTGCTCGCCTGGCAAGCACAAGCGCCTCAGTTCAATCCCTGCTTCCACAAAAAAATAAAAAAATAAAAAGAAACTGACTTATCAGAACTTTGACAAAAGTACATACAATCAAGTAAGTATAAAAAACTATAAAGTTCGAAACAATCATTAACAAGAGATGGAGAAAAATACCACTTATATGACAGAATCAGGAGTTCCTGAGTTTTTCCTCCACCAAAAAAATACAGCAAATAAGTACGAGAGCTTGTTAGGACTTATTTTATTTTTTAGAGAAAGAAACCAGTTGAGAGACTTCTATCCCTAGACAACTGAGAAAAACGCCTACATTAAATGGACCGAAAAGGCCAAGGCACATTTGCGCATGGACCCCCAGCTGAGACTTCACCATTAAACTGGAAATCTATAACACTCAGTGTCTTTCTGTGGAGTAGAGAGAGTCTAGACCTCATATGTAAAGGCCTAAGTATAAGTTTCCTATGTTTACCTCTTAATCTATCAACTAGATCTATCTAGACTTCAGAAAAATAAGCAGGGCTTTATAAAGACATAAGAGCATAACCAGAGATTTATTTTCTGTTGGAACAATGCAGAGAAGGAACTTACACACACACACACACACACACACACACACACACACACACGGACCTACTCCCCAAATCCCTCTCTTTAATGGTTTATAAAACATCCCAACATCAGCTATCATGTATCCTGGCTTTTAACTAACTTACACTGAGGAGTTAAATGAATAATTATTAATGCACCAGGAGTCTAGTTAACACTTGTATACATGCCAAGCACTGTGGATCTTCTAACATTCACCCAAAGGACTATATCCTAAATGTCTGTAGTTCTGGAAGCAGTAGAGAACATATTCAGACAGCATGAAAAGGGGCATGCAAACACCTCCAGGAATTTTATCCTTTTGGAATAGAGCAAAGAGGCTAAAAAAATGTAATATTCTATTTTTGTCCAACAAAAAGCCTGGAATATAGATGGAGAGATCCAATTTTTAAAGCTACATCCTCAAAGGCTCCAAACAAAAGTTGTTAGTCATGAAAACAGAGGGCAACACTTATAATATTCAAATAATGGACCTTAACAAAAAAAGGGGGATACAGATGAATGTCCATTTTGTATCTGTGCATTCAAAGTGGTTAGGATAGATATATAGTTACATTCTCTTAATGAATAGAGTGATTTGTTCTGATGGTGTTTGTAGATAGGATATCATGTCCTCATCTTGTACAGCAATTAACCACTAGGAAGAATGTATGCAATGTGTTAATTATTGAAACTGTCCTACCAATTTGATTTGAAACTGTCTCATTGCTATTTGTTTATCAATAAAATTATGGGAAGAAAAAAAAAGAAAACAGAGGGGACTAGGTACATGATACATTTTCTTTAACAACAGAACAAATATATAATTTACAACAGAAGTGTAAATACTTCTTTTGGAGCAATACCCTTTTGGAGAAAAGCGGAAACAGGGAATGTCCAGCTCTGATTTTTTGTTTTCTGAAAAAGGCTTCTTACACAAAATTGCAGTGGTTACTTGATGGCCTGGTTTCTAATGAATTTGAACTGCACAACTCAGAAGGCAAGCAAACAGTTGCTTTGTGACAGCTAGAGTCAAAGGTAGAGACTACATAAAATCTCCCCCTGGTTTTTGCCACAGATAAATCCAGTCCTAGCTACTGTTTGGAAGAAATTTAGCTATGCACAATGTACCATAACTTCCTATACGACCCACCTATGGGATTTTCTCTTTAACAAGCTAACTCTGGATACTGCAAGGCCTATCCTACCCTGAGTGACTGAAGACCACAGGAAAAAACAGTCATAAAACAGGCCACTTTCAGCCATCACCCTCTTAGAATCTGAAGGTACAGTCTGAATTTGAATCTGTGGCATTTGCCACAGATCCTCTCTCTATCTTACTACACACTGTGATGACAGAAGAAACAAATGCACACTCAAATCAAAAACCTTTCTATACCACCTAAAAATTCTGGGAACTACATTGCTGCTTCAGAATATTGGCAAAATATAGCACATACTCAGCTCCAAGGCACCACCAAAAGTCAGAGAGAGCAGTCTGAAACACACAGAAGTGTAAGAGATTTCTTAAAATCTGTGGCCAAGAAAATGCCAAAAACTACCCCTATGCAAGGCCAACTTAACAGGATACAGACCGTAGTTTGTTGCTATATATGCATAGAGCCCTACAAAGAAATCAAGGAAATATGCTTTTAAAACAACAACAACAACAACAAAAAACCATCTCCAGAAACATACCTAAATAAAGTCTTGATTTATCCAAGAGAAAATTAAAAATAATGCACATAAAAATGTTCATAAAGCTGAAATGAGCAATGCAAGACAAAACAGAATTTCAACTAAAAGTATAAAAAAATAGCAAACATGAAGAACAGATCTGAAGAAGCACTGTGCTGAAAAATTAAATAGAAAATGGTTCAACAAGAGACCAGATATAGTAGAAGAAATGATCAGTGAACTTTAAGATAAGTAAATAATATCGGAACTTAAAAAAAATGGTGAAAATAACTTAATATGCATATGGGACACTATCAAGCAGGACAATTTAAATATTGTTGACCACTCCAGAAGGAACAAGAACAAGGGAAAGGATAGAAAATAGAACAGAAGAAATACTGGCAGAACATTTCCCAAGCCTGGGAAGGAAACAAAGCCAGATCCATGCATCTGACAGGACATCAAATAAGGTAAACCCAAAGTGATGCTTATCACAAAATACCACAAATTGTCAAATGTTAAAGACAAAAAAAGTTTGTTAAAAGTGATAGGAGACAAATGAATTCTCAATACTATCAGTGGAATCCCCGGTTCCGAAAAAAAAACAAAAAAAAAAACAAAAAAAAAACTACCAGTGGAATTCTTATCAGAAACGTTGAGACTTAGAAGGGAGTGGGATGATATATTTAAAATCCTTAATGAAAAAAAGTACTAACCAAAAATACTACAGCTAACAATCTTATCTTTCAATAGAGGAGATACAAATCAATAAATCAGAGATAAAAAGTAATCACTATAACTATCACCATAGATGTACAAAAAGTAATTACAGACAATAATAATTACGTCGGCAAACTGGGAAATCTGCAGAGCTAATAAATACCTGAATGCATATAACCTACCAAGACTGAAACATCAAAAACCGAAAAACCTAAACAGACCAATAATAAGGCAAAAGATTAAATGATATCCAAAAGCAAATTGGAGAGGAAGGCCCCTGCCTGTGACGCCAGTGACACAGCAAGCAGGCCTGCTGCCTACAGCAGGACCATAGGTGGCTTCCAAGCCTGTTCCACATTTTGCTTCCTCTTCCACAGGGCAGCAGAGGTATGAACTAACAATTCCATTCTAGGTGAGACCAAAGAACAAGAGAACGCATATGCCAATAGTTTTTTTTTTTAATTTAAATTTTAATTTTTTTAATAGATTGCAAATTGAAAATAAATTATTTACAAACATAAATGAATATAACAATAAAAATTGTCCACAATAAAAATGAATACCTAAAAAAATAAAAATGAAGAAAGAATTTACAGATCAGTCAAAATAGTTCACTGTGTCAAAACCAAGAAACTTATATTCATATAACTAGAATTATCAAAGTAGAAAGGAGTAGGCAATAAATATTTAAAGATGTAAAATTTCTGAATTTAGTTCAACTTATAATACTGTAATTCCAAGAAAAACGAACCTTTTGCACAAGAAATTTAAATAAAATCATACCAAGATACACAAAAGTGAAAGTGTCCAAAACTTATTGTAAGGAAAAAAATCATTAAAGCATATACATAAAATATATTAGTTATGGAAGAACAAAATTAAATAGCATCTTATTCCACATTAGAAACAAAAAAAAAGGACCAAGTGTGTAGGAAACTAGACTAATTACAGGACTGAAAGAAAAGATCTGTCCTCTTTGAATTTTATACTTAGCAAACATACATTTGAAAATTAAAAGTAAGACTTTTCTAGTTACACAAACTTGAAATATTTTAATATCTCCAGAAGTAGCATATAGAAAATAACGAAGAGCATAATTCAAAAGGCAAGAGAAGTTGCTGTATGGTTGTGGGGGAAGAATAAAGAGCTCTCAAAATTTGCTATTTCCTTTTTTTTTTTTTGCAGTCTTTTAAGTAGATTGTAAGTCAAAGATACAGTACAAATCTTAAAACAAAAATTAAGATTAAGCAATATTTAGAAAATTAAATATTAATTAAAAAATGTTTCAAAACAATTGAACTAAGAAGTTTTCATGATAGTAAAGAATTACTAAGAATAAAACATAAGATAAATACTGGAATGACAAACATATGACCAGCACTTCTAACAGTTAGGGGATAGGATATCACACAAAATTCTAGTATATCGTGGACATGGACAGTGCTCATGATGCTTACTGGTGGCCAGGTGTCACTTGTGAGACTGAGCTACTGCTATTTCCTTGATATCCACCCTGTAGATCTACATGACCTATAGGATGTAGGAGAAGTCCATTTGTAGAGTATGCTGATGGAAATATTTTGCTGCTGAACACAAAAGAGTAACTGAAAGACTACAACTGTATACCTCTTATTCTCCTGTGTTTAATTGTTTGCCCTATTTGGTGGGTTCTTTCCATTCTCATTCATGAGACTGTGATCAATTTGCTGTTTCTCTATAACATCATTTAGTAGTCTGTGTAGGCTTGACTTTGTCATCATGAAATTCTTTAGTTGCTCTTTGTCATGGAAGTATTTCATTTCTCCATTCTACTTGAAAGAGAGTTTTGCAGGGTATATCAGTCTGGGTTGGAATTTGTTTTCTTGCAAGACTTGAAGTACTTTGCTCCATGCTCTTCTTGACTTGATGGTTTGTGAAGAGAAATCTGCTG
>NW_004524700.1:7131030-7153982 GCF_000260255.1 Octodon degus | reverse complement strand
TGCTATTACTTCTGCCCATATTCTTTTTATATCATTTGTATTGACTCCTTCCTTCTCATTGATGCCTATTAGTCTTACATTGTTCATCTTTGCATCATCTTGCAAGTGCTGAATTATTTTTTTCCTGCATCCTAGTTGTTTTTAAGAGATCTTTTCTTACTTTTTTCACTAGCTGCAATGATGTCGTTAAGGTCAGAAAGTTTATTTTCACTTTCACTCAAATGGTTTTGCCAGCTTGTGATTGAGGTTTTAATTTCCTGCACATCACTTTGAATCTGTTTCATACATTCTATTTCTTTCCTATATTGCTTATTCAAGGGTTCCATCATTTTTATATTCCTGGGTCTAACGCTAACAGGGTGCACAATTTTTGTCTTTTTGGTTCTTTTTCCTCTTATTTTCTTTTAACTTTTTTATTTCTTTCTTATTTTTCTTTTATTCTTGGTATTTTGCTCTCTTTTTCATTCTTTTTCTTGTATCTTTCTGTGACTTTTCTCACACTTTTAATTTCCTTTGACTCCTCAATGAGAACACCACCTCATTTTTCTCTCATCTTTCATAATTTAATTTTTCAAAAAACTTTTTCATTCTTAAGTTCTCTATCCCCTCTACCATTATTAGCATAAATATTGAACTTTATGAATCTTTAGATAGTTAACTCTATGCTATTTCTGTTAAGTAAAATTCTGTTGTTGGTGGAGGTAAAGTAGTTTCACTCAGTAGTTATTTACTGCAGGATAATATTTAGTTTGTCTTGGAACTCACAGTACAATCACTGATCTTTTTTCTGTGTGTGAGGGTAAAACATTACAGGTTGCTAGGTTTTTTCAATATTCAGTTTGTTAAAAAAATAAAAATTAAAAAAATATTCAGTTTGTCTTGAAACTATTGTTGATTTTTTTACAATAGTTAAGGTGACGTAGCTGTTGCTAATTAGTTTCCTGAGATGACAATTATTTTTCGTAGGATTGCCTTAGTGTTGTTAACAATACTGTTCTCACACAGAGAACTGGGTACTGAACTAAATATGCTGGATCTTTAGAGAGAGACAAAGGCTAATAGCTATAAACACCCAGAAGGCACTGCTAAAAAGTAGACATTAACTAAAGAGATTTCAATAGTAGAAGAAAGCTTTCCATTATAATCAATCTGCATGTCTCAACACCAAAAAAAAAAAAAAAAAAAAAACAAAAAATGAAAACATGAGAAGACATGGCAAGAAAATACCTCCAAAAACTCTCATGATCCCCCTAACTGACCCACAGGGTCAAGAGGGGAGGAAACCACACAGCTAAAAAGGATAATAGAGAAGATAAAACACATTTATAGTTAAGTCCCTGACTTCCAAAAGTGTTCTATTCTGAGAGAACGTTTGTAACTCAGTTTCATTCAAACTCTGATGAAGTAAGCCTTATATACTTTTCCTAAACATATATACTGCATAGTATTAAAAAAAACTTCCGATGTCTCATTATCATGTCCTTATTCTTGCTTTGCGCTTCCTTGCAGTCCCCCCCATATCACTACTGCTCTTCCTCTTGCTTCCGGATATCCTGGGTTCTGACTGCGCACTGTACTACTATACACTATAGCACAACTGTGACAATGTCTAGAGACACATGATTTGTTTATATCTATGAATGTTCATACGGTGAGGTCTTTTTGTATTGTGCAAGTCTACAATTGTTAATAAGTTTCAAAGGCACATGGCAAATTCACAGAACATATTTGTAAACAGACAAGGGGTCAGATAAAATGATCTGCAAGTCTACAGAAGACACTAATACAGATAGTTAAGTGCAACAAAATGATATAAAATATGTGTAACTAACAGAAAAAAAATGAGAGTCCATTGGAAGGCTCCAAAAAGAAATTCAAGAAGTTGAAAAATTCTACTGAAAAGTACGAGTAGAAGTGACCAATATAAAGACAAATCGTCAAAACTAGAAAAGCTATCAGTAAGCAATTAGTAAGAAAACATGAAAAATGGATCCAACAGCTATTAGATATTACATAAAAAGCTTAAGCTAAAATGCAATGGAATTAGTAAAAAATCAGAAAACAGCAAAATGGCATTAAACCTCTACTGAAATAATAGCAGAAAATTTTTCAAATAATGGAAAAGAATTTACATATAGAAAAGTGAGGCAAAGAGAACCTCAAATATTCATATGCAGAAGAACCTCTCTACAACACATCATAGTGAAAACACTAAAATCGTAACACAAGAACAGAATTTTTAAAGCAAAGTAATGAATCACATAAAAAGGTAAGCCAAATAATAATACAGCAGATTTCTCAACTCAAATCTCAAAGTCAAGGGCAGCTTAGAATAAATTATTTTAATCTTTTACTTACTTATTTAGTACAGGTTCTCACTATGTAGCTTGGACTGGTAGTGATCCTCCTGTCTCTGCCTCTATAGTGCTGGGATTACAGGTTTACGCCACCATGCCCGGTTTTGGTAGCCGGCACAGCTTCTGGGGCTGGCAAGGCATGGGGTACTGGGGATAGAACCCAGGTCCTTTCGTTTGCCAGGCAGCCACTTAGACCACTGAGCTATCTCCCTAGCCCTAGAGACTACTTTAAAAATATGTGTATTAACTAAATTTTACCACACCTTTACAGAAATAACAACAAAGTGCCGCTGACTGTTCCATGAAATAGAAAGGGAAGGAACATTTCCAAACTATTTAGTCAACAGTACTCTGATAGAAAATATGGATAAGGACACAACAACAAAATCTACGTATCAATACTCTTAATGAACACAGATGCAAAAAATGATAAATACAATACTGGAAACCAAATTCAAGAATACATTAAAAACTACATCTACCCTGATCAAATAAGTTGGTTTCACTTCAGGAATACAAGGCTGGTTAACATATTAAACTCGGTAAACACAGTATATGACATAAACAGAATGAAGGATTAAAATCCAAACAATTGATACAGAAAAAGTTTTCGCCCATATTTAAAGTCCCTTCACAAAACCCCTAAAGAACCCTGGTAGAAAAGGTCCACACTTTCAGATAATAAAAAAGAGCAATGTTGGAGGGTTCACAATACCTGAATTCAAAACATACAATAGAGCCAAGTAACAAAAAAAAACCTAGGGTACTGTCCTAAAAACAGGCACACACATCAATGGAACAGAACAGACGACAATAAAATAAACCCATATAGGTACAGCCATCTGATTCTTGATAAAAGGGCCAAGAACATGTTGGAAAAGACAGCCTCATTAACAAAAGCTTCTGGGTTAATTCATAGGTAGAAGAATAAAACTAGACTCCCATTTTTTTTTTGTTCTGGACAAAAGTTAACTGAAAATGATCAAAACCCTAGATATAAGTCTTGAAATTTTGAAATTTGTGATAAAAACCATCCGTTTTTTGAAAATAGCAGGTAATGTTTGGAATTATCACTCTGTGATCTAAGCACCTACACTGAGGACAGCAATGTGCAATACAAAACCCATAGTTGAATAACTCTCATCTTGGTCTTCTAAATGTGTACCACTTCTAATGTCTTATATATTATTATACTCTTTAAAATAAATTTCTTAAAAAAGTAATACAGACAAGAAAAATTTAAGGCTTATTGAAAGCATTATTATTCAACTACATGTCCAATCTTGTATATCTGTTAATCTGAGCAACAGATTCGATGATAAAAATAGATAATATAACAACCATTGTTAATTTGCTGTTCTTGATGTGAAAATCTATAACATATGTATTGTTGTATATTACCTTATTTCTGTCTTTGTTTCTGCTATTATTTTTTACTCTTCAAAATAAAATAAAAGTTAGAAAAGCAACATAGGGAAAACATTTCAGGATACAGGAATAGGCATGATTTCCTGAATAGTACTCCAATAGCATAAGAAGCCATAACAAAATCTAACAAATGGGACTGCATCAAATCAAAATGCTTATGCCAACAAAACAAAGAAGAAATGAAGAGATACCCTACAAAATGAGGGAAAAATCTTTGCTCATTGCTCTTCTCACAAAGGACAAACAGAATATGTAATCAACTAAAAAAAAGTAACTTCAAATGGATATCAAAAACAGGCAAACTAGACTCAGGCCTCTAAAGAAAAGAACTATTAAAAAAAAAATCCTAAAATTCATATCAAAACATGTAAGATCCAGGGGCTGGGGAGATGGCTCAGTGGAACAAGCTCTTCCCTAGCAAGCACAGGGGCCTGAGTTCAATTCCCCGTTCTGAAAAAAAAAAAAAAAAAAAAGTAAGATCCAGGACAATGAAAGCAATTCTAAGCAAAAAGCAATGCTGGAGGGCTGGCCAGATAGCTCAGCAGACTAAAGTGCCTGCTTAGGCAGAGTGTAGAGTTCATCCCTGGCCTGCCCTGCAGGACCTGCCCCCAGGGTGCACTGAGATTGTGACTGGGCATGGTGGCACATGCCTGTAATCCCAGCTTGTAGGAGGCTGAAAACAGGAGAATAACTACGAGTCCGTTCAATGTTGTGAGACCCTGTAAACCCTGTACTAAAATACATAAAAAATTAATTAATTAAAAAAAAAAGCAATGCTGGAGACATTACAACACCTTACTTTAAATTACAATACAAAGTCATAGTAAAATCAGCATGCTACTGGCACAAAAATAGAAACACAGACCAATGAAACAGAATAAAGGACACCAAAACTCAAAGCCAAACAACTATAGCTAGGTGATTATGACAAAGGAGCTAAAACACAAATGGAAAACAGCAAGTCTTTTTAATGTATAATGCTAGGAAAAATAGACATACACTTACAGAAGACTAAAACTCATTACAGAAGACTAAAATTCATTCAAAATGGATCAAACACCTGGGTATAACATCTGAAACTGAAATTGCCAAAAGAAACCATAGAAGAAACACTTGAAGCCACAGGCACTGGCAGTGTTCCTAAAAAGAAACTAAATTGCACAGGATATAGCAAGATTGAACAGGTAAGACATCAAATTAAGAACTTTCTGAGTGAGGAGATAAGCCATAGCAAGAGGAAAATCCTTAACACTCTTTCAACAGATTAGTAACTAGAATAAGAAAATAACTAAAATATATAAAGAACCCAAAAAATTTAATACAAAAATATTAAACAGCCCCACCAATAAATGGGCAAAGGAACTGACACTTCTCAGAAGTACAAATAAATGGTCAATAAGAATATGAAGAAACATTCAATATCTTTAGCCATTAAAGAAATGGAAATCAAAACTACACTGAGATTCCACCTCATCCTACTCAGAATGGCAATCAAGAATACAAAAAAACAGTACATGTTGGTCGTGATATAGAGAAATAAGGAATGCCCTATCAGTGCTGGCAAACCTATGGGATGTGTGTATCACTGAAAGCTCTGAAAGGTTCTCTACCACATTTTTTTTCGGAACTGGGGATTGAACTCAGGCCCTTGCACTTGTCAGGCAAGTACTTATTCTACTGAGCCATCTCCTCTGCCCCCTCCCTATCACTTTTACAGAGGTATTTATTTTCATTACTGTGAACATTATGAATTACTGTGGCACAATTCACAATAGAAACGATACCTGAATGAATAAAGGAAATATGCTATGCAAATATATTTATCTTTCACCCATAAAGAACAAACATCCCCCTTAAATAATCAATTACAAAATGGATAAACAATCCGAAACGACATTTTTGAAAAAAATACAAATGACCAACAGATATAAAAAAGGCTCAATTATTACCAATCATCAGGAATATGTAAATCAAAACCACTGCAAAAATATAAAGTAATTAGTAGGAAGATAAATCCTTCTCCGATGGGAAAAAGATCAAGAAATGGAAGATGTGGGGAAGGAGATAAAAAAGGAATTAAGATTAGAGGGCTGGGGAAATAGCTCAATGGCCTAAACATCTGCCTGGCAAGTGCAATGACCCAGGTTTGATCCCTGGTACTGCATGCTGTGCAAGCACCAGAACCCTGGGCACACTGTGCTGTCCACTGAAACAGGGTGTGGTAGCACATGCCTGTAATCCTAGCTCTGGGAAGGCTGAGACAGGAGTATCACTGTGAGTCCAAGTTGCATAATGAGACCCTGTAACTAACAAATAAATAATTTTTAAAAATTAAAAAAAGAAAAGACATATTAGGTACATGTGCCAACTCTACAAGAAGAATGTAACCAGTACTGCTTCAAACATGTACTGATAAAAAAATTAATAAATTTTAAAAAACCAGTAAGACATAGTATCCTAGCTACTATTAAAGAGATAAAAGATCACTAATGTTGGGAAAGACTGAATAAAGGAAACTTTCATTTATTCTTGTTAAGTATACATGTACATTAGCATAGTCACTACAGCATGGAGAGTCTCCAAAAAAAAAAAAAATATGATAATTTCAGCAATCCCACTCTGGCTATATCTAAAGGAAAGGAAATCATTATGTCACAGAGGTATCTGCACTCTTGTATTTACTGCAGCGCCATTCACAATAGCTAAGAAGTCAAACAATGTGTCCATCAACACATGAATGGATAAGAAAATGTGGTATGTGTACTCAATGCAATGTTATTCTACCATAAAAGAAATAAAATTGTCATCTGTAGTAACATGGATGAGCTCAGAGTACACTGTGTAACATAAAATAAGCTAGACACAGAAAGGTAAGTACTAAAGGCTGTCTCTTGTATATGGAAGCTAAAGAAGTCAATCACATACAAGCAAAAACTGCAACAGTGTTTAGCTAAAGTGGGAAAGACAAGGTAGTGGAAGAAAAGAGCATTTCACTGGTAGAACATTTCAGTTAAATAGAAGGAATAAATTCTAGTGCCCTATAGTACAACAGAATAAGTTATTGCATATTTCAAAATAGCTAGAGACAGGATTTTAAATCTCACCAAAAAGAAATGAAAAATGACTGAAATGACAGGTATGTTAATTACCATTTTGTGGGGGGGTATTTTTGTGGTACCAGGGATTGAACTCAGGCCCTTGTGCTTGCCAGGCAAGCACTTATTCTACTGAGCCATCTCCCCGGCCTTAATCATCGTTTTGATCACTAGACACTGTGTATACTTTATTAAAACATCACATTGCACTATAAAAAGCACAAAGAATGTAAAATTATGTGTAAATTTAAATGAGAAAAATTTCAACAGATCTTAAAAATGAAAACACAAGTTCTAAAATATTATTTCACCTGGATAAAAAACTAAGACACTGATGAAAAAAAAGAATAAATGTCTGGAACATGAAATTAGGATTTGTCTTGAAATGAAACAGAAATAAAGAAAGGACTGAGAGGAAAGTTAAAAATGAGATGAACCAAAAAATTCTAATATTTGTCTTCTAGGAAAGGAAGAAGACAGGTATGATATCTAAATAAATAACGTCAAAGTATCCAAAAAATAAAATGCCAAAGACCCCAAAAATAAAATGCCAAAGACTGCCAAAAAATATTTTAAAGCCCAGATATATCATATAAAACTTCTGAATATGAAGAATTTTAAACATTCATCTCTTGTGAAATTTTTCTGAGTTCCAAATCAGTCATTCCTTTTTCTGTTTCCTGGAGCTTTTCACTACCCATCAAATTAATAACACCTATCACAGAAGTGCTATTCCATGTTAAGTATCATTTGTCAGTTCAAATATTTCTCCCAGAATAGAATGAATTTATAGAATAAGTCCTTATCTCACTCATTTTAAAATTCCCAGCATCTATTATTACAATGTCTATTATAAGGCAGTGATCATTAATAGGCTGCAAAATAAAAAAAAGTTTACAAAAAGTTTAAGATGAAATTCATCGGCCATAAAAGAATAAGCTATAATTTTCCAAGTTAAAATGTACTTCATATCTGAGACTGTGTGCTTTTCTGCATTTCTTAAATGCAAAATATTATGCATTTAAATACGTTAAATATGTCTGATTTATTTCTAAGTAAAACACTGGAAAGCACTGGCCATCTAGGAAATTTCTTATAGCTTAAGCATAGCTAGGATGTTCAAAATCACTTTACTTCGAGCTGGAAGCTTTTGTTTTTGAAATTGTACACAATATGTCACTGTATATGTCTGAAGGGTTTTAAGGTATTAAAAGTTTGTTTTATCAAACATTATACTTTTTAAAGAAAATAACTGGATGATAAAATAAATTTTAACATGTACTTTAAAAATAATAAAGTATGACACCCCATTGATTACTATAAACAATCTTAAATTTTACAAAATGATATTTACCTGTAGTTATGACTGCCACAAAGGCACTGATAAATACAAGCAGAAAGTGAGGCTGCTAATGTGTGCATTACATATACCTAGAAAAAAAAAGATTAAGAATAAATTTTTTAATTATATATATTTTTCAAGATCTAAAATGATTGTCACTTTTCAAGTGAAAAACCTTTGATTGGGTAAAATTTTTTTCTTTTTAAGAAAAATGCTCATTTCATTCAACCCACAGCCCAGGCCCCACTTAAGTGAGACCGCCTGGGGCTCAATGGATACTCATTCAACCCAGAACCCAGGCCTGCAAGTTAGTAGAACTTCCTCCAACACACAGGCTGAGTGTGAAACCCTGGGGCAGAACTCCCTGCAAAAAGGCTAGAGGCAATACCCACCCAGCTGATTCAGGAGTAGAACATCTTGCTAGAGTAGCACAGCAGATTCACATCCAAGGGCTGTAGCAGGAAGAAGTGGAGCACAGCAGCCAAACCCAAGCCATGCCCACCTGGACAAGTTTAAACTTAGTAGATCTGGACCTGGTGCTAAGGTAATAACTCTAAGTTCTACACCAAAGATCAGAAGACAGTGCTATGTAAAATAACAAAGAGAAGGGGCAAAATGTATTCTCAGGCACCAAGCCCACCCAGAACAAATGCAGGAGACAATAGCATAGAAGAAACTGGAAATCACACACCTGAAATCTCTGAAATAATAGCGTCTGAAGTTAAAAAAAAAAAAAACTGTAAAAAAAAAAATCCCCCCAAAAACCCATTCTTAGGGCCAGGGAGATGGCTCAGTAGAATAAGCACTTCCCTGGCAAGCGCAAGGACCTTAGTTCAATCCCTGGTTCCGCCAAAAAAATAAAAAATAAAAAATAAACAACTGTAGAAAGGTATACAGGAAATGAGATCAGAAATAATTTCTGAAGTAAAAAAAAGAAATAACTATAATGAAAGAAATACTAAGTGTTTCTAAAGAACACACTAATAAAAAAATAGAGGAAAATAGAAAAATGATGGAATCCTTGAATGAGCAATATAGGAAAAGAAATAGAATGCATGAAGCAGATCCAAAGTGTTATCCAGGAAATTAAAACCTCAATCACAAGCTGGTAAAACCGTCTGAATGAAAGTGAAAACAGATTTCAGATCTTGAAGATGATGGTGCAGCTAGTGAAAAAGTAAGAAAAGATCTCTTAAAAACAACTAGGATGCAGGAAAAAATAATTCAACATCTGCAAGATGATACAAAGATGAACAACGTGAGACTAATAGGCATCAATCAGAAAGAAGGCGTCAACAGAAATGGTATAAAAAGAATATGGGCAGAAGTAACAGCAGAAAACTTCCCAAATATGGGGAAACTATCTGACATTCAGTAACCAAAGCATTCAGAACTCCAAATAACATCAACCCAATTGAAAACACACCCAGACATATAATAATTGAGATTCCAGAAATTCAGCACAGGAACATTATACTAAATGTGCTAAAGAAAAGAAACATCACACTTAAAGGAAAACCTATCAGAATAACAGCAGATTTCTCTTCACAAACCATGAAGCAGGAACATGGAGCAAAGTATTACAAGTCTTGCAAGAAAACAAATTCCAATCAGAATTATGTACTCTGCAAAACTCTCAAGTTTAATGGAGAAGTGAAATACTTCAATGACAAAGAACAACTAAAGGATTTCATGAAGACAAAGCCAACCCTACATAGACTACTAAAAGATACTCTAGAGAGGGATCAAAATGACCACCACTCAATGAATGAGAATGGAAAGAACCCACCAAATAGGGCAAACAATTACACACAGGAGAAAAAGAGGTATACAACAGCAGTCTTTCAATTATTCTTTTGTATACAGTAGGAAAATATCTCCATCAGCATACTCTACAAATAGACTTCTCCTGCACTCTACAGGTCATGATTCTGTCCAGATCTACAGGGTAAATATCAAGGAAATAGCAGTGGCTCATGGATACCAGTAAGTATCATGGATACTGTACACGTCTACCACATACTAGAACTTTATGCGATATTTTATCCTCAAACGGTTAGAACTGCTGGTCATGTATTTGCCATTCCAGTACTTATGTTATTTTTTATTCTTAGTAATTCTTTAGTATCATGAAAACTTTTTCTTAGTTCAATTGTTGTGAAATATTCAATTTTAATGAATATTTAATTAATTTTCTGAATATTATTTAATCTTAATTTTTGTCTTAAGATTTATACTGCTTCTTTGACTTACAACTTACATATAGGACATGGTATATTTTCTCCTAGTATTAGAAACTTTAAAAAGTACATTTCCATTTTCCACTAAAAATGCTCATTTATAATTAGAAAAGTCTTACTATAAAAAATTTAAACACACACGTGTGCATGCATGTGGACACACACACACACACACACACACACACACACACACATAGACTTCTCCTGCACTCTACAGGTCATGATTCTGTCCAGATCTACAGGGTAAATATCAAGGAAATAGCAGTGGCTCATGGATACCAGTAAGCATCATGGATACTGTACACATCCACCACATACTAGAACTTTATGTGATAAAGTTTTTACTATATAAAGGACAGTGACTCCTTTATATAGTAAATAGTATATAATTTCCTTTCCAAGAACAAAAGGGAACAAATGTCAGCTATCCAACAGACCATGAACCATGTATTAAAAGCATGTCCTCAATAATTTTTTTTCCACAACCACAACAGTGAAGGCTGATAACAGTTCATATGTAGACTGGTCACTGAAGAAAATAATAATGTTTTCTACTTATTTCTATTAACAATCTAAAGAAAACAAAACATTAGAGAAAGAAACAAGGTATGAAAGACAATGGAGCTCAATAGTTGTCTTGTGTAATAAAAGATTCCAAGTTTGACAGAGAAATTTAAGCTCAAAAAGAAAGTAAATTAGACTAGAATATTGAAAGATTCTCTATTTGATACTTTTAGTAAGAGTTTTTTTTATATAGATAAAATTGTGAACTATGAGAATCTTACTGCTATTTTCTGCTTCAACTATCTGTTAAGACATTATAAGAATTTTATGAAAGACCACATATGAGACAAAAATAATCACACTAATCACAGTACTTTCTAGATTCATCAATAAAGTTGAAAATATTTCCCAACTCACTGAATCTGGCTGGCCCTGTGAAGACGGCCCCACAGAAATGATTGAGAGGCCTTGCAAACCACTCTTGTTGCTCTTATACCCTTGCAGCCATCATGTTGAAAAACACAACACAACACAACAAAAATAGGAATAAGTGGGTCTTAAGGTACAGGGATATCTGGACAAATATTATTCTGGGTGTGTATGAGGGTATTTTCCCATGAGACAAACACCAGTAGTCTGATTTAGATTCCCTCTAAAGTGGTAGGCATCATCCCATCAACTACAAGACCTAAAGAAGGCCTGGGATATAGCTCAGCTACAGAACGCCAGCCTGGTAAACAGCAAATATGAGGCTCCGAGTTTGATTCCCTGTACCAATAAATAAGTAAATAAATAAATAAATAAATAAGCAAGCAAGCAACAAGGCCAAGTGGGAATTCAACACATCCACTACATTGAACTGGGACCACAGTACTTTCCATCTTCACACTCAAACTTCAGCTCTTCTTTGGTCATATGCCTATTTTTCATCTGGAATTTACAGACTTTCCTGATTCTCAGGATTTCAATCTTGAACCGGAACTACACCATTACCTCTTCTGGATCTCCAGCTTACTTACTCCTGATCATGAGATTTCTCAGCCTTCAGAGTCAAATGTACCAATTTCTTACAATAAACATTCTCTATAATAAGTGCTCTCTTGCTCTTATTCTGTCTCTCCATATACACAGTTAGAACTCATCTGGTTCTCTGATCAACCAAGACGAACACATATGCTAGGCTTGCCTGCTGGAGGATGAGACAGCTTTGATCCAATTTCCTGATAACTCAGCTAAACACCAGAAATGCATATGGGGCCGACCTACATCCTTCAGAATCCAGTCAATTCACCAGCTGACCAAGGATGAGTGAACAAGTACAGATACAGCTCCGCCCAAAGCTAATGAACACATATCTGAGTACACAGCCACAAAATCATGAGTACATATTCACAAAATTCTAAGAGTAATGGGGCTGGGGTAGCTCAGTGGACTAAGTGCCTGCCTGACAAGGTTTGATCCCTGGTACTACATGCCATGCTGGCCCAGGGCACTGATGCGGTCACTGAAACCAGGCATAGTGGCACATGCCTGTAATTCCAGCACTGGGGAGGCTGAAACAGGAGGATCACTATAATTCTGAGCTCCATAGTGAAACATTGTACCAAATAAATAAATAAACAAACCTAAGATTTTAAAAAGTAGTAAGTTATAGCTTTTCAAAGCCCCTAATGTTTCAGAGTAACTTTTAAACAGCAAAGACTTCTTAAGCAAAAACTGGTACAGTTATGCTTTAATTAAAACTAATTATGGAATACAGTTTAGCTAAAACAAGCACAATCAGAAGAAAATTAAATTTCACATTGTGTAATAAGCTTCATGGGCATTTATAGTACAGAATAGGACAGGAAAAAAGTAGGAAGTCAAATTACAAGAGTTATGGTTATCCAAGAGGGTAAAATTATGGAAGGAGAGTCCACCTTTAGGCAAGCAAAATTCAAACTGATATGACATTATAACCTCTGAAGTGGAAAAAAGGTGTAAGCTAGACTAGGAGGGAAAAAATCCAAAGAACAATGAAGAATTTTCTCAACCCTACTTCAAAAGATTTCATAGGAAATGAAGATGAAATAATTAATGTAGTATCAATAGTAAATAAACTAGAATGATAATGAGTAAGAAAATGCTACAGTTGACTAGACAATGAACTATAATAATATGATTAGTTATGCATTAAAATCACTTGAGGAACTTATGAAAATATACATATTTCGAGGACTTTTTCACAGATTGATTCAGTAAGTTTGGAGTTAGTCTTAAGTTATCCCAAGTTTTTAATAAGCAGAGCAGGTGATGCCCAGTTTAGAAAAATCACAGGTGTAAAATATTTCACATTATCCTTAAAATACATAAGTTAACAAAGGAAAACTTCAGTACTTGTATACAAAAATATTAAACTTTTATTTTTGAAAAACATTCCATCAGTTTTTCAGCTACATGTATTTATGGAATTATTCATCTATGTACACTCATATACATTGCTCTTACCTTAATGAAGACTAAATATACTTTCATTGTTTTAAATTGAAGTATTCTATCAGCTATAAGGAATATAATAAGATATCTTGGTCTATACCCAGAAGCTTCTTTAGTAACAATCAATACATATTTGGCAATGTAACACTTGCTACATCTACTCTGATGTTTACATTTGCTTTTTTAAAAAGGCTTAATGTTTATCTTTCAATTTTGTCAATATATATAGGTATGGTAAAATTTTGAAACGAGGCACTTACTTTATTGCTTTTGCTGTCAGGATGAGGTGGTGAATCAAAGTTTATTATGGCATGTAGAATATCATGTGTTAGATTACTGAGATGTAATAATGGATTGGCAACAACTGTTTTGGCACTGGCTGTACAAGCAAAGAGGAGAGGCACTGAGGTTTGTTCTGACAGTGGGGTAGGAAGTAACAGTTCTGATGTTTCCTTAAATAGAGGAGGAGAAAAGGTTAATCAGCTATTTACAGTTGTAATCCATCATTTAAGTAATGGAGGGCATGCTCTAAAAAATTTCAGAGCAATAAATAATAAAAGCATAACAGAAACTTAAGGGAGTTAGAAGGGACCTGAGAAGGTCAACATTCAAGCAACCGATTTTAAAAATGATGATACACTATCCCTTATAATAAAGAAAAACTTCACCTACATGCAATTCATGTTAGGACTATAAAGTACAATAAGCAGATCATAAATAGCCTGATACAGAACTGTCCTCCAATTGCAATATATACATAGCTCTAAAAATTAATAAAACATTTCTTAAACCAACTATAATGAAGAAAATCAAGTTTTAATATTCAAAACAAAAAAATGCAACTTGAAAAGCTGTTTCAGCTATGTACTATTTTTAATAATTAAAAAGACATACCTGCTGTGATTCTTGTAAAAGCAAAATCAATTCCATTCGTACAGATGCAAGGCCTCCACCATGGGAACCATGAAGTATGCAATAACTAAGAAACATTCTCAATAGGGACTGATATTTCAAGAGCCATTGTCTTTTTTCCTGAAAGATTTCTCTCTGCTGTTTTCCTTTTGTGTGGTGATAGAAATCATCAACATTCTCATTCGATCCAAATTCATCCCCACTTTTGCCATGTGTGGCCTGTTCTTCAGCATCTGGACAAAAGTCACAGGTCCTTTGAAGAGCTATCACCTCTTTTTCAAGCCAGTGGTACAGTTGGTAACGCAACTTGCCACCGTCTATTTCATAGCCAGTAGATAAAGTACGTAGTTCTACTGTGAGAATCTTTAAACATGCTCTGAACTTCAATTGCACAGCAATTATATCTTCTACTGGATTTAAAATGTCACTTTCATCTAGTGTGATGAAAGGTTCAGTATAATTACTTATTTCATCTAACTTTTTATCTATTTTTCTTGGTAAAGATTTTAGTTCTTTCATTGAAATAGGAAGATCTTCATTTTCTTCATTATCACTATCCCATTTTAACTCTAAAGAATCATCTTGAAATACTATACTTGGTTGGCTCCAGTCAAAAGAAAGGGTAGAATTTGATTGCTTCTCTGAGGAACCCTCGGAAGAAGATTCAAAACCATTCATAAAAGACTGTGACCAATCAACAGCAGAGGACTTATCTTCCCTTGTATCCAATTTTAGTGGAGAAGCATCTTTACTAGTATCCAGAAAACTAGATGCTCTACAAAGAGGTTTGGTTTTCTTGATGACTTTGGGCATCTTCAATAATACTTCCAAAGCCAACATGGGGCAGCCAGCTTTTAGATGAGCACTAGCAGTAGTAAAAAATAATCTTCTTTCACTTAAGTTAATTGTTCCTGCCAGTCCACTTTTTCCTGTTAAGCTCATGTGTGTGGAAAATGTATCAGATGATCCAAAATGACGTCTCAGTAAAAGAGGATGAGTTCGTAGATAATTGTAAAAATTAAAAACTGCAGGACTACAAGTTGACATCATGACTTGATCTGAAAATAAATTTATTTTAGGAGGCAAGAAAAGTTACTCAAGAGCTATATTGGGAGTATCTTTGTATTATAGTTTCTCTACAGTAGCATCTATCTGCCTCATCTTTTGATAAAATTGTATTAACAGATCACATTAATGTATGGTATTGGATAAGATATTTGTAATAAAAATGCTCTGACACAATAGAAAACAAAGGTTATACTGCTTTCCTATTGAAAAAACCTCTTCAGATAACACATCCAATTCTTTTTCTCACATTTTTGGAACTGCTTCCTTCCTCTGCTTTGCTAGTTCTCCTTACCTTCTCTACTTTTTAGTGCTGACAGCTCAGTTCTTGACTTCTTTTCCACCTATACATCCTAAGCTGAAGTCACATGAACTGCTTTAAACTGTGTGTATGAATCTTTCACATCTCTATCTTCAGTCTCAAATTCACTTTAAATTTTTAAATCCTAATGTCCAAAGGTACATATTTTATTTTCATTTAGATTAATAGTCTTTCCTCTGGGCCTTTTTAGTGTGCCTTTAGCACAGACCATTTTTTTTACCTAGATAACAATGATTAACTTGCTCATTTCAACTAGTTCTATGCTGAAAGGTCATCTTATCACTGAAGAATTCTTGTATTTTCTGAGCTAGGGTCTCACTAAACAATTCATGCTGGCCTTGAACTCACTTTGTAGCCCAGGCTGGCCTCAAACTTGCAGTGATCCTCCTGCCTCAGCCTCCAGAGTGATGGGATTACGGGAGTGTGCCACCACACCCTGCTCCATGAAGAATTCTTGACCCAAGAATTATTGCTTAATATATCAACCACAATAAATTCAATTTAAGATAGAAGAACTAGCTCTATATCAGTACTTTTAAAAAATATTTATAAGCAAATGTGGATAACATATATTTTCAGTAAATCTATTTCATAAAAGCAAAATCCAAAGGGTTTTCAATGGTTTTATCATTTAAAAACAATGAGCAAGATTGAATACAAATCACTGTCTCCCCAACAATTCAACAATTCAATCTGTATTAGACTCAACATTGACTGAATTTAATGTTTTATAGATTCAACACCCATGGTTTGCACAGCAAGGAAATACTAGCAACACTCTTAGCCATTAATGTGTTAGAAGTGCAGCTTACCGTCATCTTCTCTGACAGGTTGCTTTATTAATGTTTCCAGAGCACCACTATAATCTTCCAAAATCCAATATGCCATACTCCGAAGGAAAGGATCATAATGCATATTTATGCTCAATGAACTGGGTGCACTGACAGGAGAATCAATTCCCAGAACTTTTTTACATAAAATAGATTTGTATGTTGCAGATGTATCAAATTCAGACTCATAGAGTCTTGCTATTACCAGAGCCAACTGAATGTCATTCAGTTTCTCAAGGCATACCTTAAAAAAATATTGTTTATAAATAAGCAGAGGCAACTTCCATTTTAGGGCAAATTCAACGCACTAACAACTCTAAAATAGGCTTAGTTTCCAAAATGACCAAAAAGAATATATATGTATCACTTGCATTAAGAAATCTACTTAACAACAATTGCTAATATTTCCAAGTCTAATTGCTAGTATTAAGTATATATTTGTTAAAAGACATAGCCTGATTTTTAAAATGCCAGATTCTTACCGTGTTAATTTGTTACATATTTTGTTTTATTCTCGAATCTTTACTTTTCTCCACCCCAGCAGATTATGTTTCCCAAGTAAAAAATGTTCTGAGTTAATTTATGTCACTCTGAGCAAAAGGGCAATTAAAGATAGAAATATTGTGTCTTAAATATTGGTAACCTTTAAAGTTTCCTGAGAAATAATGAAGAATTTTCTAAGATTTATTGACTAAGACAAACATAAGCACACATTCACATTATGTCTAAATTGACAGAATAGACCTCTAAATTTTTTTTATCTGTTCATGAATATTTTTAAGACTGAAAAGTACTAATTAGACTACCAACCAATTAAACATCCTGATTTATCCTAATTTTGTTATAAAATTATTGAAGCTAAATGATAAAAACTTTGAAACTATTATTAAATATTATTGGCTACTTCAGACTTTTAGCCTGTGTTATTTTCACTAAAGTTAAAGTTTAAAAACTAAAAATTTAAGATAAATATTAAGAGATTAATTAGAATGAATGATGGTGCTATTTTTTTCTGTTTTAAGTTTCATTACCTCAATTGCATCTCCGAGGCAACCAGCTAAAAGAAAAAATGCTGCAGAATGTTCAAATCTTTGTTTGCCGAGCAAAGAAAAAGCATTCTTTAAAGCTGCTTTACGCCATCTCTCCTCCTCAAAATTGTGTCCAAAAAACTGTGTCATTCTGGTGTCTTTTTGAGATCTATAATGTAAAGTATGAAAATTTTGGAATATAATATTCCCACATTGGAATTAATCTTCTAAAGTTAGGCCTAAACTAGGAATCAATAGAAATATTTGCTAATTCAAAATTATTGCACTCCTTTATCTAGCAAAAAAATTAATAAACAGTTGTTTTTCCATTAAATTTGAGATCACTTAACAATTTTCTTTCTTTCTTTTCTTTTGTTTTTTTTTTTTTTTTTTTTTTTTTTTTTGGCGGAACCAGGGATTGAACTCAGGCCCTTGTGCTTCTTCTACTGAGTTATCTCCCCAGCCCCTTTTCTTTCTTTCCTTTCCTTTTCTTTTCTTTCTTTTTTTTTTCTTTCCTTCTTGCTTGCTTTCTTGCTTTCTTTCTTTCTCTGTGGCCCATCCTGGGGTTGGGGCTGGCATGGTACGTGGTACCAGGGATTAAACCTTGGTCTCTGCACTCTTGCCTAAGCTTGCATAAGCAGGCACTTTAGACTGCTGAGCTATCTTGCCAGCCCAACAATTTTCTATCAAATTATGAAGAAAACTACATGAGCAATACTCTCAAAAATTCTTTACATCCATGCAAAGTAGCATAATTATGTTAATGTGAAATAATTTATATTAACTTCTATGCTCCTTTACCATTTCTTTTTTTTTTTTTTTTTTTTAAAAAAAAGACCATTTCATATAATTTTATATGTAAAAGGTTCTCAGGAAAAGCAACACATGTGCAGAGCTCCCAAAGTACCAGAGAGGTGGCCCTTCACGCTTCCTTTCTGCAGTGGGAAAACTAAACAGAGAACGGGAAATATGATTCCATTTTGTTCTTAACTGTTTCCACCTATGCAATCAGTTTTTCAAGTAGAGTTTCTATTTCTTTGCTGGTATTTTTGTTTTTTCTCCAATGTGGAAATCAGGCTTCTCAGTCCAGCTTTGACTTTATTTGCAACTTCTTGGTCAGTACTCTGTAGAAGGCTGGAAAGAATAGCAGTACTCTGATTTATACTGGCCCAGGATTTCAGGTTCTTCATGCCAACATGCTCTACGAGCAAAACAACCTTCTCTTCCATCTTCCTTCATCTTTTCATCTTGCTCTATTAGCCATTTCAAAATAAGATGTCCTGCAGGATGTTCTGCAACATGAAGCTTTCCATCCTGGCTCCTAGGGTGTAGTTCCGCTGCTGCCAGGCTGGCAATGGCATTCACAGCAGGCTGGATGTTTCCAATGGTAGATCTCAGGATGTCAGACACCAGCACACATACAGATTTATCGAGCACCATCTCTTGAGCATTTCTTTGTAAACAGTTTAATAAAGCTGGAGAAATAGATTCTAAGAGCTCAAGATAGCAGATCTCTGTGTTTTTCTTACTCTGTGCATTTCTGTCCTCTTTTTGCAGAACTTCAATGATCTCTCCTACTGTATGCGCAGGGTCTCTGGAGCTTAGTAAATACAATAAGACCTTCCTTCCATATCTGTCTTTTACTATGTTAGACAAGGAATTGATAATTTCTGACATGATTATTTGCTTCACATGCTTAGTATCATCAATATAATCAAATACTGCCAGCAAAACCAAATGACAGTACTGGCCGTTAGCCACTTTTTCAACATACGTCTTCATTGTTTTCACAATTACTTTTTTGTCCTTGGGTGTGCCGTGCCACAAGCAGTGTATGGCCACTTGGGCACTGTCGTGTGTGGGCCAGGTATACCACCGCCTCACGGATGGCTTCAATCAGCTCTGATCTGAGTTTTGGGGTTGCACAGGTAAAAAAAAGTCCAAGAATACTTAATGGACTAATGAGTGCTTAATCACAGCTTCCTTTTGAGCCATTGGAGTTAGAATCTGTTTCATTTCATCCATAGTAAGTTCTAATTTTTCAGGCTGTACCTCTTAATACCTTGTCCAGAGTTGGGTGTTCTGTAGACTTATAAAGCTGAAACGTACTCCCATAGAGCTTCTTGGTCAGCATGTTCTTCTCCTCCAGAATGGCCTTGTCATCGTATGCCTATTCCATGATGGCTGAGGTTTCCGCATCCCACATCTTCCTCACATAGCCTTTAAAAATTCTGATTATCTCTGCAATCTGTGGTTTACTTCCATAATGAGAAATTTCTTAACAACATTTCTGGAATATTTGGTTTTATTTAGTTCAATCAAATCATCTCGCAATTCTTCAAAAGCCTGTTTTCTCTGTTCTTCATTGCCATGCTGGTACAGCCCTGGATCACACAAGAGGAATCATGTACAAATGCAATAGTTTTAATTTTCCCTTGAATCAACTTTTGCAAATTAGTCATAAACTTCACTCATTTTTGTCATAATCCTTACTTATCTTCCAAATCTGTTTTGCTTGAACAACAATGTCATAGTTGGTTTTGTCACTGAGCTGCCTGCTCTGCTTTAGCTCTTTCTTCTTTCTGAAGTCATCCCATTTCGGTTTCTTGGATGATGATTCATCACTTTTACCATCTGGCTGGAAGTTTCTCTTTGTTGAATGTATTTGTTTGCTGGAATTTGCTCTCCGGTCCTTTGTCCCATTGTTGCTTATTCTTGAATTGTTTCACATCCCTTTTCCCAGGTTTTGTGGAACTTTTCTCAAAATTCTTAGACATAACTTTAGGTCCCCTCTCCTTAACAACTTTTTTAGGGAATATCTCTGAAGAACTAGAATCACTGTTTTTCTGAAATTTGCTTTTTTCTTGTGAAGCCATTATGCTCCTTACTGTGAGGTTTTTTTTCCTTTTGACTTCCATCATAGCAACTCTACCTTGCGTCTGGATCCCAGAGTGCAGGCACCACAGCACTCAGAGCCAGGTGGTCATAAGAGGTCACAGCTCTGCTCTCTTCTCCAGGCTTCTGTCATTTCAAACTCAGCAGCCCTCGCCACCTCTCCAAGAGACCTTCCCAACTCCAGCACCTGGCAGTGAGGAGCCCTTTCCAGGCGCAATTCCTTTACCATTTAAACTTCATCAATAGTTTTTCTTTTCTATGTAGCTGGGAATGACTTTGGTGATCAAAATCTAAGGCCTCTGTCTTTATCGAAGACAATCCTGAAAGAACTAGTCTTTCAGAAATCTGATTTGATACTGATTTTCTCCCAAAGGCTCATGAAGAGTACCTGCAACTAAAATCAACATAAATGATGAACTACTTATGGTAATTATGTTCACCAAATCCTGAGAGAGAAAGAGACAAAAAAGTTCTGTGTGAATTCACCTCAGGAGTGAAGTAAGTGTCCACAGGAGGTAGACAATTCTGACAGCTAAAGCCTGGTCTATGAGCTTTCAATATTGCCAAGAGTAGAAATTTGTTCTAGACTGTCAATTCACCTTCTTTTCCATCCCAAATATAAAGTTTTAGTGCAGTGATCTTTGTACTACAGAAGTATTTGAGAAGTTCTTGAAGTAAGCAAAACTACATGTTTAAACCGATAAACCCCCAAATCTAAATGATCTCTAAGCTTTTTTCCTGTAAGAATTTATATGAATTAACATCAATAAAAACAAATCTTTATGTATTTACTTATGAAAAGTCTTAGACTTTGAAGCAAAAGATATTTTACTTACCTATATAACCCCCAAATCACAGCTTTCTTTTTCATTGCAAGGTAAAAAATGGCAGCATCCAAAGGATCACTCTTTCTATAAAATGCTGCTTTGGCCACCTAAAATTAATCAGAAGAATACTATGAAACAAATGGGCTGACTACAAGTTTAGGAATTATATAAATTTTTAAAAATTATATTAATGTACTTCGAAATACATTGTGAAGATTATTCAGAATAAAAATGAATCATTAATGTCAGAAGATCTGCAGAAAGACATTTAAATATCCAAAATACATCAGTCCATTTTTTACATCAAACCAATCATGCTTACTTTTTCCATGCATTTGCGTAAGATACGAGTATTCCGGACCCACCACCCCACTCCCATAGCTTTCAGTTCGGACCAAGTGGGGTCATCCTTCTGCAGTGCTGGCAACATGCTCAGCAGCTCTTCTTCTGCCACTGAGTGAAATGCCCAAGCAAAATGACTAGTAGACAGGCCTAAAACAAAGTCAAAAATAATGGTAAGACATATGAATATATTATCAGAAAGATTATAAAAAATGTAAATGTTTGTAAGATTTGTACTCACACTTCATTTTTAAGATTGATGGGAAGTATGGGTTATTTTTATTCTTGGCTCTCCAAACAACTCACCACTCCTAACAATTCACTACTCCAATGCACATAGGCTTTCCATAATTAATTTCATACAATTAATGCTTTTGTATACATTTATTTGAATGAAATAAATGTAAAAGTCTTTATGGAAAATGCTATAATGCTGCAGTATTTTTGTTGCCTAGGAACAGTATGATCCATGACTCTAGAAAATGAAAAATACCTGAAGCAATGTTCTATATAGGTATGCTTTACCCCTCAAAACTGCTTCTCATTTTTTTTCCATAAATTTATTGAGAAACAAATAGCAATGAGACAGTTTCAAACCAAAATGGTAGGACAGTTTCAATAATTAACACATTGTATACGTTCTTCCTAGTGGTTAATTGCTATACAAGATGCATACATGATATCCTACTTACAAACACCATTAGAACAAATCCCTCTATTCATTAAGAGAATGTAACTGTATATTGATTCTAGCCATTTGAATACACAGATACAAAATGGACATTCATCTGCATCCCCTTTTTGTTGCTAAGTTCCGTTGCTTCTCATTTTTTGTTGGTCAACATTCATCATATATATTTAATTCAATGGAATTTATAAACATCAGGCAAACTGTATAGCTTAGTGAACTAACAAGCATAGCACTGCAAAATCTCTAGAATCACAATGCATGAGAAATTTTAGTTCTACCACAAACTATATAAACTTAGGTAAGTTAGATTCTTAATGCCTCAACTTCATTTAAAATATGAATGATTTTAGAACTATCAAATGACATAGTTTAAAAGATCAAATGACATAATACAGTCAAAGAATTTAGAATGTAAATTCTAAATATAGAATATAGAACCTGGTCTATAATTATTTTTTTTCTTTTCAAAGTTTTATTGATAAACATATAGCAATGAGACAGTTTCAAATCAAATTGAAAGTACAGTTTCAACAAATAATACACTGCATATATTCTTTTTAGTGGTTAACTGCTGTACAAGATGCAGACTTGTGATCCTA
>NW_004524700.1:7115975-7129256 GCF_000260255.1 Octodon degus | reverse complement strand
CTCCAACATTTGTTGTTGGGTGATTTCTTTATGATAGCCATTCTTTCTGGGGTGAGATGATATCTCAATGTAGTTTTAATTTGCATTTCATGAATGGCTAGTGATGTGGAGCATTTTTTCATGTATTTATTCACTTGTTTAATTTCTTCCTCTGAGAAGCGTGTGTTTATAATTATTAATATACCATAAAATATTAGTAAGATATTTTAATACTTATTTAAGCATCATTTGTCAGCAATTTACTGGCCTGAACATTTGGCCTTTAGTTATTTATTGTTTAGCATCTACTTTATTTTTTCACAATATACTTTATTTAGTATTACTGGATAAAATAAACAACTAGTTGTGGTTTTGACATACTTGGCCTCATATTTTTAAGCTACTAAGGAATGATTTTTCATTGAAGAGATATTAGTACTCTTGTGTTCACTATAGTACTATTCATAATAGCCAAGATGCAGAACAAACTAAATGCCCACAGCCAGATGAATGAATTTTTAAAATGTTATCTATTTATCTATCTATCTACACACTAACAAGTCCAATATAACTACATGGATAAAACCTGGAGACACTATGCTAAGTGAAATGGACTAGGCACAGAAGGACATATACTGTAAAACATCATTTGTATGAGGTATCTGAAACAGCCAAATGCATAGAACTGAAGAATTGAATAATGGTTATCGGGGACTGGGAGAAAGCGAAATGTAGAGTAATTAATCAAAAGACAAGATTTGTCAAAAATGAATAAACTCTTGAGAGCTGCTATACAAAACTGTGCCGAGTCAATAATAATTTATTGTTCATTTAAAAATTTTATCATCAATTTTATTACAATTAATGAAAGTGTATTTTCCACAGAATCACTGGGGAAAAAAATAGAGAAGAAGCACAGACAAGAAAACTAATAAAATAGCCAAAAGGAATGCTAGAAATCAAATAGAATGCCTTCAACAGCTTCATCAGTGCACCCAACATGGCCAAAGAAAGAAAAAATAAATCTACAAATAGAACAACAGAAATTTCCCAAACAGAAATGAAAAAAATAAAGTGAACAAAATCAACAAGTATAGCAAAAACTGTGGCCCTATTATAAAAGGCATGAAGTACATATCTACCAGAAAAAGAAACAAGAAGGAAAAAAAAATTTCAATCAACATTGGCTGAGAATATTTTCAAGTTAATCACAAAACCAGGAAACTCTGAGAATGCTGAATAAGATAAATTAACTGAACAAGATAAATTTAATTTAATAAATCAAGTTACCACCACCAAATGCACCAATATATGTTACATTCAAATTTAAAAAGCAAGAAGAAAGACAAAATGCTTAGCCAGAGTTTCAAGCAAACAAACACAACAAAATATCTTTTATCTAATCAACAGTAGATTTCTCTTTTAAAACAATACAAACTTCTTAAAAGAATAGACTGAAATATTTAAAGTGTTGAGAGGAAAACTCCATCAACCTAGAATTCTACATTCACCAAAATAATTCTTCAAAGTTGAAAGTAAAATAAAGAATTTCTCAAACATGAACTAGAGAAGTCACCAATAAATCTGCTCTACAAAAAATTTTTTAAAAAATATTTTCTTCAGATGGAAAGGATATCAAAACTGTCCCCTACATAAAGAAAGTACAACACTGAAGGATTAATAAGTGAAGATGAAAAAGCAATAGCAACAATGATCCAACAAGACTGTACGGAATATTGTAGATACTATGTAAGTATTCACTTTGAACAAAGTCTAAATACATCAATTTAGACTTCTACTGAGCTTGCCACAGTGGGACAAAACCAGGCCCAATTACATGTTGTTATCTACAAGAAACCTATTTGAAATATACTGACACATACAGACTAAAAGTAAATAAAGAAAGAAAGATATATTAACACTGGTATAGTACCAGATGAAGGGAGATCTGAAAGTGAGAAAAGTTATTAGGGATAAAGAAAGGCATCACATAATGATAAAGGGATTAATTTACCAAGAATACTCTCAGCTATGTAAAAAGGATTAAAGACTTAAACGTAAGACCATGTATCATAAAACTGCTACAAGAAAATATAGGTTAAAAAGCTCATGATAATGATCTGAATATGGCTGCAAGTCACAGACAATTAAAACAAAATCAGATAAATAAAAATATATCAATACTTAAAAACTTCTGCATACCAAAGGATATAACCAATAGCATACTGACAACCAACAGATTATGAGGAAACATCTGTAATTTATACATCTAATAAGGGTTAATATCTAAAATACAAAAGAAAAAAAAAGTTAATTTAAAATCAACAAACAACCTACACAGACATAAACTAAGAAAGATACTATGACTGGCTGGCAGATAGATTTAAAAAATGTTGAACATCACTAAGTCATCAAGGAACTGCAAAGTAAAACCACAATGAGAAATCACCTTGTACATGTCAGAATGGCTATTTCCAAAAAGACGAAAAGTACCAAGTATTGACAAACACATGGAAAAAAAGAAAATCTTGTATACCACTGCTGAGAATGTAAATTCTCACTAAGGAGAATTGTATAGATGGAATTAATATATGAAAAGATTTGGGCCAGGAAGATAGCTCAGTAGAATAAGCTCTTGCCTGGCAAGTGCAGGGTCTTGAGTTCAATCCTCAGTACCAAAAAAAAAAAAAAAAAAAAAATTTGAGGTCAATATGCTGAAAAGATATCAGCATACCAATGTTCAGTGCAGCATTGTCACAATAACTCAGTTATGGAATCAATATCAATGGATGAATAAAGTTGAATATATATACACACATACTAATTAGCATTTAGAAAAAAATAAATTTTGTGATATATAATAAGGTGGATGGACCTAGAGGACATTACACTAAATGAAAGGCACAGAAAGACAAATGCTGCATGATTTCACTTATACATGGGATCTAAGACATCAGAACTCATAGGAATAGAGTGGAATAGCAGTTAAAAGATACTGGGGAGTCAGGTAAGTGAGGAGACACAGGCTAAATGATCAAAAGGTTCAGTTAGGTAGGAGTAAGTTCCCAACCACAGCCTGGTGACCACTCTTGGTATATTTCAAAATTGCTAAGAGAGTAAAGATCAAATATTTTCACCCAAAAAAATAAATATGGGGGTTGAACTGGCTTGAATTAATCACTCTATTTTGTATACATATTTTTTAATAACACTTTGTACACCCCATATAGAATATTGTCAATTTGCATAAAGATTTTAAGAAAATTTAATTTGACTTTTAAATTTTACTTTTCAAAAATTAAGTGCAAAGTGGGGGAGAAAGGAAGCAGTAAGAGAAAGTAAAGAGAAAGAGACAGTTGAAAGAGTACAGGCCAATCTGCAATTCCAAAAGCACTGTCTATACTTAAGAGATATAGTAACAAGGGAACCAATTCTCTCTTTTCAGGGTAGTGGGAATTGAGCTATACATCTTCTGTCTGAAGTTGGCTACAGTGAGATTTCTGTTACTTTCAACTATGAGTCCTGAGTATGTAAGAATATCTTAAATATACTAATTTTATTAAACTAACGTCTGGAGTCCATGTTAGCTTTATTTATTAATATTAATTAATAAATTTTATTATTAATATTAACTAATCTTAAAATAGCATCTGATGTTCACATTAATTTTATCAGTTTGGGGATGATTAATTTTTACTATGTTCTGTACTGTTTTAGTAAAACATTTAAATTTGAATATGTATTTTTTTTAAAAGTATTTTTGTGGAGAAAAGCTAAATTTAGATAAATATTAAAAACAACCTAAAGAAGAAATTAGAAATACTAATTTACTATTAATATATCATGCATAATACCTAATTGCCAAATATTTACTTCTTCATTAACTCTTTTCATCTGTCAAAGAAGATTAAGTTCCAATGGCAAAGAAGATTAAGAGGAAGTAAACGCTTCAAAAATAAAGGAAACTATAAATGGATAAAATTAGCCATCACGATCATGAGTGTACAAAAATTTACTTTACTTCCCTGGACAGACTATTATCAAAATTACCTTGGTGAAGTAGTTGAGCTCGATAGCCTGGAAGGGAAGTTGTAAGGAAGGTATGCAGTCGAACAGCCAGAAGAAATTTTAACCCACATTCATCGAGAGTTTCCCCTCCTAAAATCAAAGGCAAAAAATATTTTTTTTAAATTTCTAAAATACCATTTTCTTAATAAATACTAAGATGATTACTAACAGATAATTACTTTTTGATATGAATATATTATAGATGTTTTGTTTTTAATTGTTTGGAGCAAAATTCAGGTACATTTTAATTTAAATAACATTTAGATCAGATGCTTTTGTTTACTTTCCAATTATTTAGTTTTACTTTTTTCTGTAATATAAAAATACATAGAAAAATATTAGAACTTATTTTAGAATGTTAAAAGTCTTGCCTTTTGGGGGGGTTACTTTAAGAATGTTTTGTTCCTATATCTGATATTGTGATATAGATACATATTGCTAGAACTTTTTAGTGTTGTTTTATTTATTTAATATATTTGGTACAGGGTCTCACTATGCAGCTCAGTCCCATAGTGATCCTCCTGATTTCAGCCTTCCCAGCACTGGGATTACAGCTGTGCACCACCATACCATGATGTGATGTTGGCACAGTGCGCCTGAGGGCAGGGCTGGCGGTATGTGGTGCCACTAATCAAACCCTAGTCCCTGCGCTTGCCTAAGCAAGTACTTGGTCTGCTGAGCTATCTTGCTGGCCCTTTGTGTTATACAAAATTGCTGGAGCTGGGGAGATAGCTCAGCAGTCCTAAGTGCCTGCCCGGCAAGAGCAAAGACCCAGGTTTGATCCCCTATACCACATGCCATGCAGGCCCAGTGCTGAGCTAGCCACCAAAACCAGGCGTGATGGTGCACACCTATAAATCCCAGGGCTGGGGAGGCTGAGATAAGAGGATCACTATGAGTCCTAGCTGTGTAGTGAGACCTGTACCAAATAAATACAAGATTAAAAAAAAAATCTTTTGTCAACTTTTTTCTTATATTTACAATTTATTTATATCTCAAATTTATTTCTTAGATCATAGGATTCAGCTACGATGGTTATATAAATGAGATCATTTTAGCATAGATATCTTTTTCCTTTGCATGTACTAACTGAATGTTCCCACAAACAACAGTTATGGAGAAAAAATATATAAAAATATAACTGTATTATTGCTGCTAGCTTGGTCTCTGGAAAGAATGCACTGGTACTGTGTAAGTAAATTTTTCACTACATATTCCTAATAGAGTTGTATCATTATTTGAAGTTTAAGGAGAATTCTCCATTCAAATTTGTTCATAACTCAGGAGACTGAAAAATAATACTCTCTAAGTGAGGAAAAGATCTAATATTATTATGCTAATGCTTATATTTCTTATTTAATATAGGAAAACATAACCATGTTAATTTTTTTTAAAAGTTTTTTGAAAACACAATTTTAATAATGCATTATTACAGCACAAGAAAAACAATAAGAAACTACCCTATTTTCAGGTGCCTAAATATTTAATAAAAAATAATAAAAATGTCTGGCATAATGAGTCTGTGAAGTTCCTCACAGTACTATGACTTATAGGATATAAGCTACTTATTGGAGTTAAACTTGTTGAGAAGGCAGCAATAAGTTTTTTTTAAAAATTTCATAGCACCATTTTTATAAAAAATTAAATCTTTTCTATGAAAATAAGCAAACCTATCAGCATCAGTTTTTATGCCAATCCTGTATGGAATTTAGTTTTACCTTGGTTTCTGTCTCTGCTTTCTCCAATATCAGTACTTGTAGTTGCGATTGTATCTGCCAATGCCATCAAAGACATCTGTTCCATTCGACTGAGTCCTGGCAAACTAGAATGAAGTAAGTGGCTGGAAAGAACTTGAGCATGTTCAGGTCCAAAATAAGTTGGACTGTACTGTGAAAGGTCAATAACTTTAGGCTTCGTATTTTCTTCATCTGTCTCTAACTCTTGAACATCAGGCACCAGAGATGAAGTCTGAAACAATTCATCATAACTCTCTTTTGACAATAGGTTTGATTTATTTAGAGAACTGTCATTACTAGATTTCTCCAAAGATGAGTAATAGCTATCATCATCTGCGGCAAGTAAAGCATATAAAGGAAGTGGAGGAACAGAATCTATTTCTGTGTAATCTGTATTCTCAGCTTTGTTGAATGCCTGGGGATCCCTGGTAGTGCTTCCACTAGCACTGATGGTAAGAGACCTCAGGCGGCGTTCATGATTGGATTCAGCATCATTCAGAGCCACAATTTCCCCAGCAATGCACTTGACAAGATGTGACAAGATGGCCTTTGCTCTCCGAACTTTGCCAAGATCCATGAGTTCCAAAAGTTGCAAAGGATGGTACTGAGGTAAAGTTGGGGAAAGCATATGAGCTGCTTCAAAAAGACCTGAATCTTCCATATCCACTGAAGGATCAAATGCAGTTTTCTTTCCACAGATTTTTTGTGCAAGACTAGTCATGGATCGAGTCAAAGTTTTTTTGGGAGGATGTAACCCAGAACTTGATGAGTTACTCTGTTTTATTAAACTTAGTATTGAAGGAGTGCTCCCATTATATGAATCTGTTGTAACAAGTTCCTGTTTTGAAGATGGCTGCCATTGGGAATACACATGCATTTCACAATCCATTCCTACCACAAGGATGCCATCCCGGACCCACGATAAAGACACAGGAAAAGGTGGGGAGCCTTCTACAGAAGAAACCAAATCCACACTTCGTAATAACACAAATTTAGAATGAGGCACAACTTTAGTACTCTCCCAGAGAGGAAAAGCCAGGCCTTCCTTAGTAGTCTGTTCTTGTAACTTGCCAAATAGAGGTCCATACATAAAAAGTTTTGACCCAATTCCAACAGTCAAGATATGAGAACCATCTTCTCTAGACATCCAGTCCAAGTGAACTAAATGTTTTGTGTTGGTTGTAATACTTTCTTTATTGAACAAATATGCCTCTTGTTTGTTATAGGCCACTAAATTGCTATCAATACTAATGCCAGAATCCAAAACTGTGCTTAATTCATCTAAATGAATTGTTTGCTCAAGAACCCAACATGAACCTCCTGTGGACTCACATTCAAAAATACTTACATGCATCACAAACTCCTGAGAAGATCTACTATTAAATGCAGTCTGCTTATAAGCTACAGCTAAGCGATTTGTATGTGCACAACTAACTTCTATAGGCCTACCAGGTACAGTTATACTACTATTACTCTGGAGTCCATCTTCAATAAGCAATGGCCATTCTTCCCAAATGTATGCAAGATCTATTTTTGCATTCTGTGATGTGGTAGATTCTCCATCTGTTACTCTGCATCTCCAAAACCTTACTTTTTCATCAGAGCATGAAGTTGCCAATAAATAAGGAGCACTGCATACAGGATATATGGAAGAAGAACTCAGATGTCCTAGAAGGAAAATAACCCATTAACAAAATGTCAAGTTTTCTTAATTACTTGTTTTTTAATGTATTAAAGTTTTAGTCCTTTCATATCAAATGCTGATAAGAATGTGACAGTCTATGTTTAGTTAAGGATCACAAGAACTACAAAAGGCTTTTAATGATACCAAAAAGGTATATAAAAAGTAAGTATCACAAAAACCTAGCTGAAAGGAGACTCAAGAAAATTTACTGCAACTCCTAAATTTTATAAAGACCCTTGATCATTAAGTATCTTGACCCTAAATCAAACTAGACATAGGCAGAATGAAAACTTGAACTCCTATCCTATTTCTGAATTATCACAACTCTGCTGGTTTCATACATTATAAATCTAATTTAAAGGTATCAATACATTTTAAATAATTAGTCAATATAACATGGCTCCTTTTTCAGTTTTCAGTAAAAGTGAACAGCCCATACTTTCCTAAGTATTAAATGGTCACTTGATAGGGCTCTTCATGACTGAGGTATAGTTAATATGATTGATGCTAAGAAGATTCCTAAGTGGCACTTAGCATTTTCTCACATTTGAATAATCATATACTATTAGTTTTCCAAATTGAGGTCCACCAAACTTAAGGGATCAATAAACTACTTTAGGCTTTACCAACTGCAGTGTCTCTGTTGCAACTACTCAATTCTAAGAGTATAGGACAAAAGCATTTATATACAGTAGTACACAAAAAAATAAGTATTCCATTCAAACATTTACAACTAGTGGGTGATTTATAGTTTGTTGGCTACTGGCTAAATTAGTCTACATAAACTACTAATTACAATATGAACACATATAGGACATTCTACCATATTCTAAGAGTAAATTTCACTGTAATTATTATACTTTTTTTCAAAGTCCTCAGGGAATATAGCAATATTATAAAATGATAAAATTGACATATCCATCAGGATGAAACTGAACAGGACAAAGTTTTTATCCATTCCAACAGTATTTCTTTAAAAATCATCTTTTATCGTATGTTATACTTTTTGTCAGACAAATCTCTTTTTGCTTAGGACTTTTTTCACAGAACTTAGGCCAAAGTTAATTAATAATTACTTGATAAATATCAGTATGAAGATTGTACTGTTCAAATTCTGCTCTTCAAATTCTGTCAATGCAAGACTCATTCTTTTGCAAACTTTAATTTTTCCTTACACTGAAATTTTAAAAATTAAAAATATATAAAACAAAATATAAACATCAGAACACGACTATATTTACTCCTGTAAACATCACAATTCTGAAAAGTACTTGATATCAATAGGGGAAACTGAAAAGCATGCAAATTAATGAATCAAAAAAAAAGACAAGTAATAAAAAACAAAAACAAACTTTTGATCAGAAAAATGAAAGTAATAAAAAGCTATTATACTGGTATTCTTGATACCCTAGAATAGTGGTCCTTGATCTTTCATGCACATGACAGTTCTTGTAATACTTGTTAGAATTAGAGCACTGTCATCAGGTGTGGTGGCTCACGCTTATAATCCCAGCACTCAGGAAGCTGAGGAGGACTGCCCAAAGTTCAAGGTCAGCCTGGGCTAGCCAGCTTGAACTACACAGCAAGACCCTGTCTCAAACAAAGAAACAAACAAATCAAGTGCCGCCCTCTCCTTCAGACTTATAACAAAAAGCCACCACACTTTGACTATTCCAATGAAAGGAATGAATGACTTATAAAACAGATACAAAAAAAATTCTATCTTGATATTCCTAGTATGCACAGGACAATCACCTGGAAGGCTTATTCGAGTAGATCATTAGCCCTATTTCTGAGTCTATGAATCAGTAACTGGAGTACAACCTCAGAATTTTTGTTTCCAACAAATTTATGGGATGCTGACACTGCTGATCTGGACACTACATTCTGAAAACTTGTCTGAAAATAAGGATGATAAATATAGCTCAGGAACCACACATTTATTCTTTCTTAGTATAGCTCCAGGCAACACTACCACTATTACCAAAGTTGACAAATAAGGTTCTACCTAATTACAATTTCTATTCTAGAAACTTCTTTACCCAAGAACTTCTTTTTTTTTTTTAAGTACTACAGTGTTTGCTTTGGCAGTACATATACTAAAAAAAAGTATTAAGACTAGAGTTGGCTCAAAATAACACAGTAATATGAAAGCATAATTAAAAATTTAATTCTTTAATTTAGGATACTTAAATATAATTATTTCCATTTTTGCTTCTATGTAAATTTACAGGTAGTTGTAATACCTATTTTTTAAATATCTGATAAGCACTCATGGGTTAAAATTCTCCTTTCATTAAATTTACAAACCTGCTGATGGCTTAACACTTATTATCTCAACTCCTTCTGGCAAATGCAGCTCTTGGCTATACACCATTTCTGAAAACAGAGACAACTTGCTGGTACTCTGAAGATTTGCTCTACAAGTCTGATACTTCTGTGAAAAAGGAGACAGAATCTTCTCTGGAGAAGAAGAATAATGTTCTTCTGGCTGCCCAACTGCTTCAGATATTTTTCCATCTATTTTTTCATCTATAAAACATTAAGAAAATAAAAAACTAAGAAGAGACCCTATAAGTATTACAACTACTATATTTAAAAAAACAAAACTATCTTATAAAAGATGCAATGACAATGTAGTAATATTCTGTAAAACAAGAAAATGAATCATTTTGCATTAACTGAATAAAACAATAATTATCACTCTATAAGATAAGAACAGCTTTAAGAATATGCCCTGAATTCTCTATTCATATATATAATCTCTAGGCCTACTTAAGAATTACCAAAAAGTAAAAATAAATAAAAATGAAGAAGATGACAACTCACCCAATGACACAGGAATTGATTTTAAATGTAAATTCCACATGTGTAACAATGAACGATTGTTTTGAGTGCTCTCTATTACAACTAAGTAGAACTTTTCAGAAAATCCATTAAATGAGCTACCTGTTGAGATCAGTGATATTTTTGATTAACAAAGAGAAGTGAAACAACTTACGAACTGAAAACAAAGCATGTATATATGACACATAAGGAGAGAGATACACAAGATTAACATACAATCATAGTACTAATTTCTATTAGTTCATTAAAAAGAATGGTTTATGCTCTTACTGTTTAATTTTTCATGCCTATGTCTTATATTTGGAGCAACTACTTTGAAGTTAAAAATGCACAATATATTAACCATTGTTAATCTATTACCGTGTTTAAAATCTGTATCATCTTATTATTTTTTTCTCTTAAAGATAATTATAAATGAAAAAGTAACTCTGATAATATGGTCTAAATTAAGTAGGTATTTAAATTATAAAAACTGGGCTGGGAATATAGCTTGGGGGTCTAAGTGCATGCCTGGCAAACACAAGAACCCAAGTTCGATCCCTAGTACTGTACACCTGTGCCAGCCTTGAAACCAGATGTGGTAGAGCACACCTATAATTCCAGCACAGGGCAGGGAAGGCTGAGACAGGATGATCACTACAAGTCTGAACTGTGTAGTGAGACCCCCATACCAAATAAATAAACAGTAACAATTAATAAAATAAATTAGAAGAATTAAAAGAGGAAAGGATAAGGAATTACAATGAAACAAAAAAGGGCAAACTAGTCCTATTGCTGATCATTTCACTCACAATAACAATGATCCCATAAATGATACTGGAATTATACTTTTCTTCCTGACCATAGAGCCATGTAAGATAAACACATAGCTTCTTAGTTTTTTTCTGGGAAACTTAATAGTTTCTGAACCAAAGTGATTAGAATTTTCTCAATATTTTTAAAGAAAAATTAGGAAATTATTATTAAAATGAAAACATTTAAAAATGAATCTTAGACTGTTGTAAAAAGGAACTCAGAAATATTCAACCTAAAGCACAAAAAATTTAATATTTGAATTGTAAACAAATATTCCAATATAAAAAAATTATTACTTGTATAAGTAATCCTCTATGCTGTATCTGATATCTTCATCCTCATCTTTAGCACATAGAATTACAAAAGGCATATGAATGAAATATATGCGCACAATTCATGAAATCCCAGAGAAAGTGATACAAGGCTAACTAAAAGCAATGGTAAGAAATTGTATTCTCAACATAAAAGTAATAAGAAATATATAAAAGAGAAGAAATAATGAAAAGATGAAAAAAGATTGACAAGACAAGAACAAAGATGTAGATAACATTGTTTGAGTTGTGATAACTTATATACTACATAACTACTTTATCGTACTTTAATTTTCAGGAAAGTTATTTCTGAGTTTGGTTTGAGACTGACAACCAAGAGATTTTAGCTCTACTTTATTTCATACAAATTAACAGTTAAAGTTGAATAGTAGAGTTCAATAAAAAAATTTATGCTGTTTTAATATAAAAGCTTTAACTGAGGTATTTGGTTATAAATTAAGGACTTCACAACTTAATATCTTAAGCTATTTCTTTAAATTACGAATTTTTATTTTTTTTTATTTTTTTAACATTTATTTAGAGTGTGTGTGTGTGGCCAGCTCAGCCCACCAGGGGGCGGGGCTGGCTGGCATGTGGTGCTGGGGGATTGAACCGCGGTCCCTGTGCTTTGCCAAGCTTGTTCCAAGTAGGTGCTTTAGACCACTGAGCCATCTCTCCAGCCCCTAAATTACAAATTTTTAAATGGCCATGTAATCCAAATCAATAAGGTAGGAAGTCATCCATGAAAACAGCACTTGCACACTGATGACAAAAAATTTGTGTTCTTTTTTAAAAATAGGTAACTGAGAAAACTTTAGTATTTTTTCTCTTTTGCCTTGAAAATAATAAAAATATAAGGATGGGGATATAGTTCACTGGTAAAGAGTATGCCTAGCATTCTAAGGCTCTGGGTTCAATTTTCAGCACTAAAAGAAGAAGAAAAATAAAAAGACTAGCAGCAAGAGGTGGTACATGTTTGTAATGCCAGCTACTTGGGAGGCAGAGACAGGAGAACCACTTGAGCCCAGGAGTTAGTGGTCAGCCTGTATAAAATAGCAACATTTTGTCTCAAAATAAATAAGAAAAGATCAGTATTTGTGATAAATAATATCACACATCCATATGGAACAATTTTAAGTTAAATAGGTAATGTGAAATTGCTAATTTATTTTTACTAACTGCCTAACGTTTTCAACATTTTATTTCTCATTACATAAATATTTTTTTACCTGCATTGGATAAAATATGGTCTTTTCTCAGACTCTTCTTTTCAAGGCTATTCAAAATGAAGTCTTCTTGAAAAACATGAAGCAGTTGAGTTTTTCTGCCATGCTGAATGTAAATAAATACCAACGTAAGTTGACATGTGTGTTATTTACTTAATGCTAAGTAATAGAAAAATACTTACAAGCTTGGTAATGGGATCTAATGCAATAATGCATCCTGGTCTGGCTGTTGATTGTTGACTGACGATGTTAAACACTTCACCAACATATTTCTGTTTTTAAAAAATTGACATCTCTTTTACTATACAACTGAATTCAAAAGTAATTAAGACCACATAACATGAAATTTCAGGCATAAATAGATAAATAATTAAGTTCAAAGAAGGGGTTTAAACACAGCCCTTTTCAACTATAAACATTATAGTATTTTACCTCTATGGAGATTACATAAAAATGAGTAAGACTTGGTACAGAGAAAAACTAAAGTAACATTTGGTCAATGTTTATCCGTGAATGTGAAAGATTGACTTAAACCTCCTCAGTATTTTTTAAGAGGCAGTGATTTTTAAGCATTAACTTTGAGGTAGAAACGACCAGCTAAAGAAACAAGTTGATAAACTATATATGATTTCTCT
>NW_004524700.1:7088923-7115875 GCF_000260255.1 Octodon degus | reverse complement strand
ACTCTGAACTTGTCAGGCAGGCACTTATTCTATTGAGCTATCTCCCTGGCCTATGCTGATTTCTTAATTCACACACTCATGGTCTAAAATGCTCTAGTCAAGTTTGTACTACTACATTCAGTGGTCATTTCTCAATCTTCATCAGACTTGCTCTGTCAGCAGCATCTGAGTCTGGTGATTGCTTCCTCCTCAAAATACTTTCTTCTTTTGGCTTTTACTCTATATTGCATTCACACTATTTTTAACAGTGAAATGCTTTGGCATTCAAACTTCTAACACTTTGCTTTCTAATTATACTCCCTCTCTCCACAATCTCATCTTCGCAACTTTAAATTTATCTGTTCACAACTGCCTATTTCACATCTTCAGGCCACTATTCCTGGACTCCAGAGACAAACCCACTGGGCGTCCTGGGTGTCAAATAGGCACCTCAAAATTAACCTGTCCAAACAACCTCTTGAGTCCACCTCACCTTCAAAACCTGCTATTTTACAATCTTCTTTATTTCAATCATGGCAATTCTCCTTTACCAGTCACAACACTCAGCCACAATCCTTATGAGCAATCCTCATTTTTCTCATACACACTCCATCTCCAGCATAAGCATGACTATTCAATGTTCAAAATATATCCAGAATTTGATTAATTCTTATCTCTTACTACCAACTGCTACCATTCTAAGTATATTTGTCTCTCTCCTGGACCACTATGATGGCCTTAATCTTAAAATGGTCTCTCTGGTTCTACTTTCTTTTTTCTTTCTTTCAGAGCCAGGGATTGAACTGGGGCAAGTGCCTATTCTACTGAGCCATCTTCCCGGCTCTAAATGTTTTTTTTTGGTTTTGTTTTTTGGGACTGGGAACTGAACTCAGGACCTTGTGCTTGCTAGGCAAGCACTTATTCTGCTGAGCTATCTCCCCAGGCCTCTGGTTCCATTTTCCACTTCTAATCCATGAAACCTCTACTGACTCAATAAAAGCAGAACTCAGTCAACTTATACCATACTATCATTTTCTTTAATGGTTTTCACATTATTCAGAGAAAAACCAAAGTTACTTCAAAGATCAGTAATAGTCTCTGTTATTCATTTATACACACAGGTTTCATACAGTGGTCTCAAAGGCATAAAATGGCTATCTCTAGCTAGGTGTAGTGGCACATACCTATAACACCAGCTCGGGGCTGGGGCAGGAGGGTCACTGAGTTTGAGGCCAACCTAGGCTACTAAGTGAGTTCAAGGTCAACCTGAACTGGGAAGGAAATCTTATTTCAAAAAGACCAAAACAAAACAATGTAACATTCATATTATATTAGCAGTAGTCCTCATTTATGAGTCAAGAGGTACCACAGGAAAATGTAATAGGGCTGAAGCCAGGCCTTTGCACATGCTAAACACATGCTCTATCATGAGCCATGTCCCCCACCTGGCTTTTCCTCATTAATAAAATAAATTGTTGCTTTACCTTAAAATCATTGTAAAGGCAAAAAACAAATAAGATACACATATTTAAATAACATATCATGATCCTAGAATATGCCAAGTAAGCACAGATTAAGTACTGTATCTGAAAATATCTATTAAAAATACTTTAACCATTTAAAAGCCAGTACTCACAGAAATTTCAGGGTTTGAAAGCTCATATAAAAGTTTCTTGGCATCAATAACTGCTTCATATAACCTCAGATACTGTCCATCACTAGCTACAAAGCACGCACTTGGAGAGTTGCAGTATGCACCTATAATGTAGTTATAAACATTTAAAATATAATCCTTCAGTAATAATGTCAGAAATTAAAATTACTAACGTAAAAATCAGAATTCTTACCTAGACAGTAACTGGGTATAAGAGTAGGGAGCCACGCCACATTAGAAAATGCAGAAACATGAAGAGAATTAATCCGGGCAAGCTCAGACACTCCTCCAGAAAAAGACAAGGGCCCAACTGGGTCAACCCTCCAAAGAATAAGCTCACTATAAACGGCATTGGGATCCTGAAACACCATATTAATGGTGCTTTTATTTTGTTGTGTCACAGAACATTCTTCAATATTTATGGTATCATGAGGTTGCTTTTGATTATCGACATCTGGTGTCCTTAATGTGTTATGGTGTGACGTTGTCAGTAATAATGGTAATACTGAGTGGCAAGCTAAATCGTTAAGATGAAAACGATGACCACAATATCTAGATTTGTGAGAAATACTAAGAACTGTAGAAAAAGCAGATTCCTCAGCAAAACTGACCAGCCATTGATTCAGAGAACCATCCGCATGCTTTGAAATCATCATAACATTAGGAGTAAAAATACTTAATTTTAAACTATTAGATGATTTACTGTGACCAGACGAGATAAGCATTGATGTAGAACGAGTGAGGCCAGAAGGTTTTTGTTTCCCTTGCTGGATAGCCAAGTCAACATTCTTGGTACAGGCGTACATTACAATGCTTTTACAGAGAGAGTTTGCATCACCTGTAGGGAAGGCTACAGGAATTCTGGAAACAAAAGACACCTAAAATTAAGAGAGCAAGTATTAGAACATATGAAATGATACAAAGAGATACTACAAAAGAGAACTCAGACAGGAAATAACTGGAGATCATAACAATAGTACCTGTACTTGACGAAACATACCAGGCTGGTACTCATCCAGCCAATCTACATGCCACACTAGTAAAGACCCATCCATGGGATGAATACTGAAAAGCATATCTGCATTTTTACTCCATTCAGACAGAAGCACTTCAATCTGATGATCAATGGCAGCTGATGGTAATGGTGCAAAGCTTGAGTTTGGTACCATTTTGTCTCTACCCAATTCCTTCTTTTCATGATTTACTTTCAGATCATCAACACCATCATCGATTTCTATAAAGAAAAGAATTCATAAGACAAGTAAATACAATCCAGCTATTACGACAAACTAACATATAGCTTTATAAATGCACTCAACACGAAAAATGTAGGCTCATTATGGTGGTGCATGCTTCTAATCCCAGCAACCAGAAGGCTGAGAAAAGAGGATCACTGTGATTTGCAGGCCAGCTTAGGATGCTTAATAAAGACACTGTCTCAAAAAACAAACAAATAACAACAACAACAAAAAAAGAGTAGTTTTCTTATTAGTGAGAAATGGGCTGCATTCTAAAACCAACTTTATTCCAGGAATATAAGATTACTGGAGTTTAGTTCAGTATCAGCAAGTCTGTAAGACTAATCAATGTATTATTAGTAGAAAGATATTAATGTAGAATGAGTAAGTCCAGAATGTCTCTAATATTAAATTGCAAGATAGGTAAACTGGCTTCCAAACCAGTTAACTAAGAGCTATACAGCAAACTCAGGGCCCACCTGACATACACAGTAAGACCTCATCTCAAGAAATGCAATAGTAAACACACACACACACACACACATTTGTATACCAATCTACCAATCCCAGTAAAAGTGTATTATGATACCTTTAAAAAAACAAAACAAAACAATTCTTATACTTGTCAATTCTTGTTCAGGAATATAGAGTCTTCTTAAAAGAGACATTTAAAAAATCTTTTGATTGCTTATCAAATTAAAAAGCCAAGTCAAGGCCAGCCAAATGGCTCAGCAGACTAAAGCGCCTCCTTAGGCAGAGCGCAGTGGCTGGGGTTTGATCTCAGGCCTACCGTGCTGGCCCCGCCTCTGGGGTGCACTGAGACTGACTGAGACTGGTTGTAGTGGCGCGCCTGTAATCCCAGTGCTTGGGAGGCTGAAAACAGGAGTATCACTACAAGTCTGGTCTACGTAGTGAGATCCTGTACTAAATACAGAAAAATAAAGAAAAAATAAATAAATAAAAAGCCAAGTCAAGACATACAAATCTGTATCAAAAACAACAGAAAAATAAGTCAAAATGTATGAAACATTCATTCCTTTTGTTCAATGTGTGCCAAGAAAATACAAAGTAAAACATGCCATTTTCCCTTTTCAATTGGAAAGAAAGTTATACAAGGAAAAGATTCAGTGTTGAAAGGATATACAAAAGGAATATTTAGATACACTCTCAGAAAAAAAAACCTTCCTGGTGGGCAATTTGCCAGATGTTATTGATATTTAAAACCTATATACTCACTGGTAATTTCATGTGTAAGAATCTATGCTATGGAAAACATCACACAACAATGAAAAAATGTATCATTGTACCACTATCTGTATAATGAAAAAGCTATTTTAAATAATCTTAAATGTCCATCAGTGCTGGCAAGATAGCTCAGCAGGCTAAGTACCTGCTTAGGCAAGTGCAGGAACCAGGGTTCAGTCCCCAACACCACATGCCACACAGGCCTCAACTGCAGGCATGCTGAGCTGGACACCAAGACTGGGCATGGTGGTGCACACCTGCAATCCCAGCAGTGGGTAGGCTGAAAACAGGAGGATCACTGTGAGTATGAGCTGTGAAGTGAGACTGTGTATCAAATATATTAAAATAAGCATCACCACCACCATCATCATCATCATCTTAAATGTCCATCAATAGAAGAATAGTTGAAGGTTTCTCTTGGATATGAAATATTACAGATATTAAGATGGAAAATTCTCCACTGTTGGACTTAAACAAGTTGCAGGACATTATTTTTATATAAAAATAAATACCTATATTACAACTTTTAAACTTTTTTTCTGTGCACATGTTCCCATATGTGCATAAAAAAGGAATATGGAAGAGCACTCACCAAACATAACCATGTAGAATTTTTAGCCCCGTCTGTGTAGCTCTTAATGATAACATGAACTTTTTTTTAAAAACATAAACTCTTGTAATTAAAACCAGACTTTTAAAAACAAACTCATTTTTTGAGCCATTCACTTTAACAGGAATGATAAACCACATGTCACAGCTTAATATTTCCAAGTCTTTACCATATAGTCGCTACCTAGACAAGGATAGTGTAGAGCTCTTATGATTGGTGTCTAGCTGTTCCCCCAAAGATTCATGTAGTCATGGGACAGGGACTTCTGGAGTTTGTGATTAACTCATGATCCACTGGGTTATGAGGGATCCAAGGCTGGGATTATGGGTCTTTGTACTACTGGGTTTATGGGTGCTTGTACTCCCTCAGCCTGGGGCAAAGAGCCTGAATGCAATTTAAGAGAGACAGATTCTCTCTCCCTGTTGCCTTTGTTGTCTGTTTCAATTGCTGTTGTTCTGCAACCATGAACAGGATGTTCTCTGTCCTGTGCCACTCTGCCTTGGAGCCAGCCAAGTATGGACTGAACCCTCCAGTAACTGAGCTGAATAAACCTTTCCTTCCTTCATTTTGGATGCTGGGTATTTGTCCCAGCAATGAGAGAAGAGTAACTGAGAAAAGGGCTCTGTGACCATTCCATGGTAAAGCAATGAAGATATGCAGCAATTATGAGTTAAGGCTTAAAAAGTCATTCCTTTTCCTTTTCCCCTCTCTACAACAAATATAAGCTGAGTGACATGAGTTTAAGGTCCTAGGCACAATGTTTCTAAACTTCAATATACATATATATCACCTAGAAAATCTACGATATTGTAGATTTCTGCGGGGCAGATCTGTGTGAAGCCTGCAATTACATATTCCTCATAAGCCCCAGGCAAGGTGAATACTGCTAATCAACACAAAGTTATTTAAGAAGATCCTAGAGCATACAAAACCATAAGGAAGGAGAACCCTGGGTTCTTAAATCAACACATGGAGGAAATCTATTTGGAACAGGAACATTTATACAAATTATTAAATAAGATCATCTGTATTTGCATGATGTCAGTACAATTTTAGAGTTTATTTCTGAAAACAGTTTTACCCCAATAATAAAAAACATTGGTATTTGAACAAAGCCTCACAACTTTTACTCTTTTTAAAGCTTTACCTTCATCTGATTTTACATCTGCCTGGTTAGAGTCTTCTACACTGGCTTCAGAAGATGACTGTTCAAAACTTTTTCTAAGTTGCTGTATAAAGACTTCCATGGACAAAGTAAAATGTAGCTCTTTATTGTTTAACCAATGTACCACAAAAGGCCCATTCTTTTCTTCATTTTCACTTAAACTCAGAGATGTAATAGATGGAAGAAGTGGAATATCTACAAAGAAAAGATCATAAAATTAAAATTCTCACCATTCTAGCATACTATTTTCATTATTACCTATTACATATTTACCTTTTGTCTGAGAAAGTATTTTTCTATTTTTTAATTTAACAATATTTTGAGTTTTTCAACATTAATTTTGAGTGTAATTTATTTTTTTAGTGTATTTAGTACAGGGTGTACAGGGTCTCACTACACAGAGTGGACTAGTAGTGATCCTCCTGTTTATAGCCTCCCAAGTGCTGGGATCACAGGCATGCATCACCACACCCAGTTTCAACTGCCTTCTCAGCCTGCCTTGGGGGCAGGGCTGGCATAGTATGTGGTGTCTGGAATCTATTCCCGGGCCCTGCGTTCTGCCTAAGTAGGCACTGTAGTCCGCTGAGCTATCTGGCCGACCCCAGAGTAGATTTAAATTGAGAGAAAAATTCGAAGATAAGGAACAATCAAATTTGTGGTTTCATTCGTGCACCACTTCCCTGGCCCACACAATGGCAACTGGCTTTCTCCTATGAAATATTTAATTAGGTGGGAGATAAACAGTAATCAGGTAATTATACTAAGGAATGGACACATAATAAACAGCAGCTCTTAGGCTGGATACACTGTAACTCGCCCCAAACAGAAGGAATAGAAGAAAGGTATTTTTAATCTCTTTTGCTATTTATCATCATCACACAGTATTTCTCTATTGTGTCAAACAACAGGTACACTGTATGAACCTAGGTACATACACTGTATGTAGGTACACAGATAATTCATGGCATTTACCTTTTCTTTTAAAAAATGATTTTAAAAACAAGAATTATCACTGTACTTCTCATATCACTACTATCCAGAGTCCAAGAGTTAGCTTACCATGTACCTATTATGGATTTGGATACATTTTTATTGTAGTTATTATTAAACATATAAAATATGTATTTTACCTAAAACTAGGATTTTCAATAAGATACTGTTTGCGATGATTATTACTGTTGTTGGTCTTGTTATTGTTTATCTTTTTGAGACAGTGTTTCACTATGCAGTTCAGGCTGGCCTTGAACTCACAGGGATGCTCCTGCCTCAGTCTCTCTAGTGCTGGGATTACAGACACGCACCACCATGCCCATCTTGACTCTTCTTAATAGTAAGAAATATAAATATTGAGTTTAATCTACTTATAGAGGAGGTAAAATTATATATTCTTGGTTAAACAGTATAATTGAACTATATGGTGCTACCTCAGTTCATAAACTTAATTTTTAGGATTCTGGTCACAAAATTTGTTCCACATTGCAACCAAAATCATGAAATTAATTTCGCACCCAGAATCATGGTTCTTTCCATGAACTAAGTCATCACTGTACATGTTTCCTTTAGTCCTGAAAAAATTCTCATGAAGAAACATTTCTATAATCTTAGATATGCTAAAATGAAGATCTTACCTCTACCAAAATTAACAAATTTTGGCAAAAATAAAAACATACATTAGAAAACACCATCATCATTACAGTCAAAGTGAAATTCTGTATCACTTTTAATGGTTTACTGTTTTTCTTCTCTTTAAAAAATAAAAAATTAAAAAATTTTAAAAATAAATGGTAAATATCAAATTACGTATTCATACAATGTATCTATTGTTAAATTCCAGTTGAAAGAATATTAGTTTTAAACATGACTATACAGTAACAATTTTTTAACTTAAAAGGCTGATATATTCACTTATTTTATGATCTACCCACCTAAAATGTCCTACTGCGTATTATCATCAAGATTGATGTTAGCAAGTATGAAATTTAAGTTCCCTTTTTATGCAAATGGAAAGAAGGCCACAGCTATAAAGAAACTGTTCCTTCGTATATTTGATAAAATTGCTAAATAAAGAATGTTAACGTACAACTCTAATCAGTTATTAAAAGTGCTAATCCCTAATTGGTAGAAGTTAAAAAAAAATTCAACTCTTTCATATTATTATTTTGTATTTTTAGGGAAAGGTATACTACTAGATGTTCAGGGTCTCACTACTAGATCAGACTCGTAGTGATCTGCCTGTTTACAGCCTCCCAAGAGCTGGAATAACAGGCGCGTGCCACCACACCCAGTTTCAATTGCCATCTCAGTGTGCCCTGGGGGTGGGGCTGGCATGCCAGCCCTTGCACCTGCTTTCAGGTTCAACACCCCAGCCCCTGCACCTGCTTTCAGGCACTTTAATACGCTGAACTATTTGGCTGGCCCTCTCAACTCTTTCATATTAAATCGAATCTCAACCATGTTTATATTTAGTGAGGTGTAAAAACTACAATGAATTCAAGGCATATAAACAATTTATTCCGAAATAAATCTACTTTCTAAAAGAAAAGATAATGTGTAATATAACAACCATTGTTGATTTCCATTAATTTTGTTTTGTGAAATTCTGTATCACTTTTAATGGTTTGCTCTTTTTCTTCTCTTTAAAAAATAAAAAATTAAAAAATTTTAAAAATAAATGGTAAATATCAAATTATTTATTCATACAATGTATCTATTGTTAGATTCCAATTGAAAGAATATTATGAGATAAATAGTAAAGGAGAAAATTAAAAAATCATTCTTTTTTTTGTCTTCTTGAGAAAGGGTTTGGGTATGTAGTTCAGGCTACCCTTGAACTCAGTAATCTGGGTTGGCTTTGAGCTTGGGGTGATTTTCCTGCCTCAGCCTCTGAAGTGCTGGGATTATAAATGTGTGTCACCATGCCCAGCCAAGAATCTTTCTCTCTCTCTTTCTCTCTTTTTTTAATTTTAAAGAGAACAACAACAACAACAAAAATTTCAAAACAAGATAATAGGAAGGTAACAATGGTTAATACATTTAAATTAGGTACTCAGATTAGAAGATTTAGGCATTTAATTGCCCAGCCAATATTAACACAAACCTTTTTCTTCAATGAACTAATTTCAAGAGAAATTAGTAGCATAACTATCTTAATTATCATGTAATTATAATACCTCTATATTCCTTAGAACAATTATTTGATGAATGTGTATGTGCTGCATGATTGATTATATATTTCACAAGAGCAAGGTGATACCTGTTTTGATTGTTACTGTACCTCTAGTTCCTACAATAGCACAGATCCAGCATTTAATCAAAAACTTAAAAGGTTCAGACTATAATTCTTACTATTCCTATGTGTATACAAAGCACTGCCAGTGATTGAGAGGACACCTCAAGAAACCATGGGTAAGATTTTTCTAGTATCTGACTTAACAATCAACCCAAATGAAGTCAGTAATTCCTTCAGTAGACCATAAGTCTAGCTGCTCCGTATATAAGGAGGGAATAATTCTGGCTTCTGGTAGAAGCACTCTAACTTAAAAACAAACAAACAAACAAACATAAAACACCCTAAAAGCTCTTTTGCATAATATGTTACTATTCATAATGTTTACATTTCTTGTGGTAAGTTGGCACATGTATGGAATATATTTTGATTTCCTTTTATTCTCTTTTCCTTCCTTCCCTCCCTTCTTGACTCATCTCTCAATCCCCTTCTTTGTTTTTCTTTTCTTGTACACATTTGCAGTACATGATGTTTAGATTCCTGGTGTGGAGATGGTATGTGTACAAAGAAAAGGATATAAAAACTAGAACTAGAAGAACATATTCTTATGAGCTCCTCTCCAATGGCTACCCCTATTCACAGACAAGCAAATGAAACTAAATCTAAGAGCTGTACTTAAGAAATACATCATCTGGTTGAGATACAACATCCTGGTTGCTATCACAACCAGGTGTGGTAGCGCTGCCTGTTATACCAGCACTCAGGAGGCTGAGGTAGGAGGGCTGCTGTGAGTTCAAGTCCTGCTTGGGTACACAGTGAATTCAAGGCCAGCATGAACTGCATAGTGAGACACTATTGCAAAAACACACACGAGAGAGAGAGAGAGAGAGAGAGAGAGAGAGAGAGAGAGAGAGATTGATCGATCTAAAAGTATCATTCCAACAGATCAAAGGTAGGAGGAGGAACTCCTCATAAAGACCATACCAGATGCCAATATTGTTTTGATTTGTTATGTTTTCCTTAGTGACCTTCAAAAAAGAGTTTTACAGTTTTCCATACGAGAAACTATGCAAGCAGAATCCACACTGAAACTTTGGGCTCCTTTCTCAGAAAACCCTCACTTTTTTCATTAATGTGAGAATTCAAGCTTTGTTTATTCTCATAAATTGTCCTCTGTGTGTGTGTGTGTGCGTGCGCTGGTAGGGACTGAACCCAGTGCCTCATATTTGCAAGGCAATTGTTCTAACAATGAGCTACTTCCATTTTAATACTGACCTTACTCAGCAGGAACCTTCAGAATTATTCCACTGATCTTAACAGTAACTTGTATTGTAACCACTGTTGACAAACATGATGATCTTTCCCAAGCTATGTAATTTTTAATAATAATTCAGTACTAAAACATTTTGATTTATGAATTCTTATACAGCTAGAATTGTCGCCAGCCAAATAAAAGTCGTAGCTGTAGCTGTAGAGGAACCATAAGTACCATAAGTACCTCTACACTTAAAACTTTGCAGGCCACTTCTCACTTTGATGAACAAAATTCTCTTCAAGTAACTACTGGATTATACTTACTACTACTTACTACTTTGAAGAATGCAATACTATAATTTCCAGTAATATGGAAATAGAATATGCTTAACTGAAGTTTAGAAATATTCCACAGGAAACAAAAACTCATCAATAATGGTTACCTTCTAGTGAGAAGGATTAAGTGGGATAGAGGTAAAGCAGGGAATGTGTAAGTAATAAACAGAAACTCTTGGATTGGACATATTAGAACTTGCTTCTAACAGAAAAAGAAGACACTTTTTTCTTTTACCATTTAACTCCTATGATAGTCCTTCTACTGGTGTCTATCAAAAGACAACCACCACATGAGCTTTTGACTTCTAGCCCATCTTTCTTTCACCTTTTTCAACTTTTTAAAAATTGATATAGGAATCTTGCTACACAGTTGACTTGTAGTGATCCTTCTGTCTCAGCCTCCCTAGCGTTGGGATAATAGGCGTGTGCTACCACGGCCAGTTTCTGGGCCTGCAAGGTGTGTCTGGGGTTTCAGGGCTGGCACAGCATGCAAATGCAGGACCTTGGACTTCCCAGGCAGATGCTTATGCCTCCAAGCTATCTCCCCAGCCCACCTTTCACTTCTTTAGAGATACCATTTATCATGTGTAAATATTTTAAAAATTTTCTCAAGAAATATTTTGAGGTCCTACTTTCATTGCTTCAGTTGTGATTGCCAGCTTTTACATTCTCAGAAAATATTTACCAAAGTGATAAGGACTTCGATGAAATTCAAAGACAGGAAAAAAAAAAGATATTTAGAATGTTCTATCTACTAATACATATCTGATTATAGATAAAAGTTTCTTAATTATTCCAGTTACAACTTTCATATATTTCTTATCTTTTTATAAAGTGATCTGAAAGATCGAGTCAAATCCTGATGCTATATTAATACTATGAAATGATCATAAAGTACGACTTCTGTAGCATTAACCTCTTGAGTAATAGCACAAATTTCAATTTTTAAATAAATTAGTAAATCTCAATGACTTATGAGTATCTTATGCATAAACCAAATTATAGTGCCAAAAAAGGAAAAAAAAAAACCCAAAAACAAAAACAGTAACAAAAACAAATGGAAACAAGTGAACTGGATACAATAAAACTGGCAGAGTCACCTCCAATATCTGTTATATTAAAAACTAAAAGTATAGCTTATTTGTTATAAAGTCAACCTACTCAATTTCCAAAATATGTTTTGAAGGATCCTTTATTACCTGTCGCTGGGTTAATGCTGGCTGCAATGTGAAAGTGGCAGAGTGCATTGGCATGCAGTGGAGTGTTCCTGTGAACGTGATGAGGGTCCTGCTGATGAGGCAGGTAGCCCGTATGTGCAACAAGTGCCAGTGATCTCCTCCGGCCTCTACGAAAATGTCTGAGGTTTACCTGTGTGAATGAAAACAAAGTAAAACTAATGCCTACGCTGTTAAAAGTCACATGTGTGTAGTCTATATAATGGTTACTATTAGTTGCATATACGTGAAAATGCTTTTCAATACTTTTGTAAATTGTATTTAAATTCTGAAGAATAAGGTTAGAATTTAAAGTATCTGGGCTCCTCTCTTAAACGTTACAAAATACTTTACAATTTTTATCTGGTTTACTTTCTTAAACTTAGTATGCTAAAATCAGTATCATAAAATATTTATATTTAATATTCTTAAAATTAATATCATTTCCTTAAAATAAATATCAGAATACTTTAATAATTAAATGTTCACATTTTTTCAATTGTTATGATTTATGTCTAGATGTCCCTCCAAAGCGTCATGTGCTCACAGGAGGATATTTTGGGAGTAACTATGTCATGGTTATGTGATAGAAGATTAGTCCACTGATTGGTTTAGCGAAGACCTACAGTGGGTGTGGCTGGCATCAACCAACACATTTGTAGATTGCATGGAATGTAAAGGGAAAGGAGGAGGAAATCTTGCTGCCTCCTCCCTTGATGTCCTCTGCCATCCTGTTCTGCCTTGGAATCAGCTGACTATGGACTGAAATGTCTATAAACTGTGAGTTAAAATAAACCTTTCCAACTCTAACTTGTAGGTGTTGGGTACTTTGTCCCAACAATGAGAAAGTAACTATGACACTAATAATGTGTATATGAACAATGATGTCTTTATATATTGTTCTCTTTGTTTATGGCTGAATCTCTGTTATCACAAAGCATTTAATAATACTGGCAGCATATATTAGGATATTTTATGATTTACAGACCATTTTCACAGAGATCAACTCATTTGATCACATGAGGCAGACAACAAAAATATTCTCATCTTTCATATGATAAAACAGTTCATATGGAACTCTAGGTTAAGAAGGCAGAGCTAAAAGTAGAACAATTCTTTAGATTCCTACTCTAGGATTTATTTCAGATATCAGTATACACACCTATTCTGTACTGAATATACAATGCACTATGTATTTAATTATATTGAGTCATTGGGATAGTACACAAATGTGAAAAATAGTTTCTCCATCATCATACAAAGGATTCAAAGAGAAATCATTTTTAAATCACTGTTTCGAATATTAAGAAAATAATGAATAACATTACTATGTTATCTCCAATTAGTCCAAGTGTCAAAAATTTAACACTAACTAATAAAGACTCAAGTTCTGGAGGGTCTAAAAATAACTACTGATAGAACAAAACATAAAAAACAGTATGAAAAACCTCTAAATTTTAATGGGTCTACAGGTAACTACTGACAGAAGAGAATATAAAAAAAATAGTCTATCTGTATGAAAAACTAGCTCTGAGAAAATTATAAAATCCAACCTTTGCATTCTCAGATTTTAATTTGCTTTGCTATTTCAGAAAAGTATAATTATCTTTCTGGTATTATCAGTCAAGCTAAAAAAATAACTTCATAATTATAGGTAGTCACATACTTCAGAAAAAATCCTTAAGTACATTTTTTGAACAAGATAAAACTTAAAAACTTGAAAACTATTTTCCTAAGACAGATTTCTTATATTACTGTTACAAAAGATATATACAAAAGGTTTATAATCTTAAAAGAAATAACATTTAATAAAATCACTCACCTCTAGAGCATTTTGAACACGTTCTTTACTAGAAGCATTTCTCTTGAAATTATCTGTTAAATTAATTTGTTCAGGCCAATGGTTGCAGTCACCTCCATACAGCAAAAAGTCATTTGGCAAAAATGTCTCTACCCAAAGACGGCACACATTATCTTTGCAGCAAGTCAATAGTACATTACATACAGAAGCCCTAAGAAATAGTTTGGAAGAATATAAATTTTATACAGTATCACAGACATTCTAGAATGATTATAAATATTTAAATGTACACAACAAAGGTAATAATGAAAAAAATGTCATTATATAGAAATAGCATTGTAGTAAATGTCTGCCAGCTTATTTTTCTGCCCCATAATAGTAGCTCTTGTTTCAATAATCTAAGATTTTTCTCATATCTAAAGAAAAACAGACTAAGATTAGGCCATAATTCCTTAGTTGAGTAGCAAGAAAAAACTACATCTAATAAAATTTTCTCACTGAGTAGATGGCTATTGTTTGACTTATTTCAGAGTGCTTCATTTTTACATGCAATAAAGGTATCTACACCTTACTAAATAAAAAACCACAATTATCATTTAGGATACTTATTTGCTCCTTACCTACCTATGCCCAATGCACTACAGTGCAAGAAAATTCATGTTAAAACTAGCACAAATTGAGAGCGCCTTTCCTTAGCCACCCTTGACATACAGCTCATGTATTTCTTGTATACTTCTCAAAATGAAAGTTAAAAATCAATTACATATATTAATAAATCAATAAACATCTATAGTTCTAAGGCTGGAATCCTTAATAACAAAAATTACCTTGTATCTCATAACTTAGTTTAGAGAAGTCACAGTATCCTATAGTAGGCACTTGTTCTAAAAATCTGATTAAAAATGAATAATTAGCAAAAGGTTTTATGAGGTAACCCAACAAGTAAAAGCAAAAAGAAATCAATGGAGATGTAGCTTCGTGGGAGACCACTTGCCTAGCATATGTAAGGTTCTCAGTTTGATCCTTAGCACTGGAAAACAAAACAAAACAAAACAAAACCCATAGCAAAATCAAACACTGTATTAGTTATTAAACATTATCTATCCAATAATAATAATAAAACAGCTGTGACTACAAAAACATGGCTATAATTCTAGGATACTGGAAGGCTGAGGCTGGAGGGATGTAAATTTAAGTTCAGCCTTGTCAACTTAGCAAGATTTGCCTCAAAACAAAAAAGGGCTAGGGATATAACTCAGTGCTAAGGTCCTGAGTCTAATGCTTAGAAACAACAACAAAAGGTAGCACACAACAAGAGGGAATAGCATGTTTTGTCTGGCTGCTCTTCCCTCATCCATTCTCTCATCTGCCTACTTCTGCCCTCTCCCCATCTTTCTATCTGTTTCCACAGCCTTTCTCTTATTTCTACCCCTTCTCTGGTCTTCTTTCCTCTTTCCTCTCTCAACATTCTATCGTGTCAGCCTCTCCAGCTCACCTTTCGTTTCTACTTCCTTCCTCTTGTCCCTCATCTCTTCCTTCATAGCACCCCTCTCTTTTCTTTCCTTCCCTTTCTCTATTCCTCCCCATTCTGAAATCTCTCCCTATTTTCTCTCATCTTATATGAGGCTCCCTTCCTTATATAGATATAGATATAGATATAGATATAGATATAGATATATAGATATGTAGATATATATATAGATATATATGCATACACATAGACTACTGCCATGAAATTAAAATCAAACAAATAGAAACAGAAGAAAATTTATTAAATGGCAGTACAAAAAGTTCAAGGTTCACATTGCCAAAGAGTAACTGGAAGAATGGAAAACTTTATAAGAGAACATTAAAAAGGAGTGGCTAAAAGGCCAAATATCAAATAAAGAAGCATAAGAACTTCTGAAAAGCAACAAAGCAGGTAAGCAAAGTCACAACTAAGGAGCACAGAGAGGGTTATGGCTTTGAAGGGTAAGAGGACACAAGTGGGTCTCCTTAACATATCTTATATTTAATGCAAACAACTGGTAAGTAATATACAAAAGACTTAGATGTACTACTCTGATCAGTATATCTGAGGCATTATCTTTCTCATCAAGCTACCCTATCTTCCCTTCAACAGCATATCATATTGATATATAGCTCTCCCCTCCAAAAGAAACACAAAAAGATGTAACATATAGAAAGCAACTACTGTCTATGAAGGATAAGGTCTCAATACTTGCCCCATCTTGATTAACAACAGGTTCAGAAAAGCTTAGTAAGTAGCTGGTTTTTAAATAATATAAATCCAAAACTAAACTTCTAGGGAGTTCAAGATTTTGTATGTGGGCCAGGGGGATAGCTTTTATTGGTTGCATGTTCAGTATATTTCAATATTAGTAGAACTTAGCATGAGTGAAGCACTGGATTCAATCCCCAGCACCACAAAAGGAAAAGAAAAATGCTAGTTCTACACATCACAGAATATATGCTGCAGAATTTACAAACATGAGCATAGCAAGGAGGAGGAAGATTAGGAGGAGGTGAAGGATGAGAAAGAGGGAGAAGAGGAAGAGGGGATCAGCAAAGAGCAGGGAAGGAGAAAAAAAATAGAATGCATTTTTGTTATTAGTAGGTGTGGAGGACCACCTGAGCAGCTCTCCTTGAAAGAAAGGCAATCGTCTCCATTTTGGCTGAGCCTGACCCTATTTCCTTGTATTCATATGTAGAAGGCTGGCTAGAATTTTTCCTTATCAATCTTCAATTGAATTTAAGCAATGCATATTGGTCTAGCTGAGGTGCTGAGGTGCCAGTGGTAGTCTCTGAAGATGACATGCCTGTTTCCCTGATAACCCCCACCTGCTGCTCTTTAGTATGAGTCGGTGGAGACAGGACGGAAGAGCCAATCCATGCTGTCAGCTGGGATTGAGCCTTGAGACAAAGGCCATGACTTCCTGGGGCTTGAAAGATTACACATCAGAGCTAAAACACTGGACCCTAAACCATTAGATACTATCTCAATAATACAATACAAATTACTCTTTCTGCATATCCTTCTGTCTGCACATGGTAGAGGTAAGTGCAGACCTTCTACCTGGCTAAGCTCATGGCACGTATGTACTTCCCACCACTCTCAGCCCCTTATCCTCAAGCCACTCCCCTTTTCACAAATGAATAAAAGCTGGGTTCCTTTCTGAGTAAGGGACTTTCTTCTGCATAGCCATCTTTATGCTGGACTTAGGACCCCTTAGCTCCCCAACAAATATGAATATGCTTTATTGTCCTTATTCTCCCTGTGGGTTGCACTGCAAGTAGTAGATTGGAATTAACTTGATGGGATTCTGGTAACTTATTCTTGGGATTACAAATATAAACTTCCTGGACCAAGACATGGACCAGGAAGGGCTCTCTACAAGTAGGGAACCCTAAATGTCTAGTTCAAGGCATCTGCTTCTGCTTTCACTATAAGTTCTGCCATCATCGAGGGATCTATGTCATTGTCCCTCTCAACAGATATAATACTTCATAGCCTTTTTTTTTGCCAATTTAAGTACTTTTATTGAAGACATTGCATTTTCACTTATAGTACAGTACTTAAAGTACAATGCTATGTTTCCCTGTGTACATTTTCCATTATTCAAGTATTGAGAATGCCCAGTACTTTACTATAACAGCTCAACTTTAATAACTGCCACAGAATTCACTACAAATTTAAGTCCTTCAATTTTATTAGTTGTGAAAGAATGCTATATTTCTATTTAGGGTTAGCTTAATCAACCTCTTCAATAGTGGGCCCAAGGAAGCACCACCAGAGAGAGGAGCTCCTCCACTAGGGAAGCCCCAGGCATCCCTCTGGCCTGCCACCTGCCCTCTGAGACAGCTTGGTGATGATGGGACTGCAGACTTTCTTCAGCTCCTTCTGCTTAAGTTCAAATTCTTCTTTCTCCGCAGTTTGACTCTTATCCAGCCAGTTGATGATTTCATTACATTTGTCAAGAATCTTCTGTTTATTGTCCTCATTAATCTTGCCTTTAAGTTTCTCATCTTCAACAGTTGCTTTCATATTGAAAGCGTAGGAATCCAATGAATTCTTGGAGGACACTTTGTCCCTTTGCTTCTCATCTTCAGCTTTGTACTTTTCTGCTTCCTGGAACATATGCTCTATGTCCTCCTTGCTCAAACGGCCCTTATCATTAGTGATGGTAATCTTCTCTTTTCCTGTACTTTTATTGACTGCAGAAACATTGAGGATGCCAATGGCATCAATATCAAAAGTTACTTCAATCTGAGGAACACCACAGGGTTCAGGAAGTATGCCTGTGAGTTCAAACTTGTCAAGCAGGTTGTTATCCTTGGTCGTGGGTCACTCACCTTTGTATACCTGAATGAGCATGCCAGGCTGGTTGTCTGAGTAGGTAGTGAAGGTCTGAGTCTGCTTGGTGGAAATGGTGGTATTATGCTTGATGAGGACTGTCATGACACCACCAGCAGTTTCAATACCAAGAGAAAGAGGAGTGACAGCCAACAGTAGCAAATCTTAGACATTTTCAGACTTGTCTTCAGATAAAATGCCTGAACAGTTGCACCATAAGCAACAGCCTCATCAGAACTGATGCTCTTATTTAATTCTTTTCCATTGAAGAAGTCTTGCAGAAGCTTCTGGATCTTGGGGATACGGGTAGAATCACCCACCAGGACAATGAGATGTGTCTAGTTTAGCATCTCAAAGAGCCTTTTCCACAGGGTCCAGAGTGCCAAGAACAGATCAGCATTCAACTCTTCAAACTGAGCATGAGTAATGGAGATGAAGAAGTAGATTCCTTCATAGACGGAATCAATCTCAGTACTGGCATGGGTGCTAGAAAAGAGGGTTCTCTTAGCTCGCTTACATGCAGTACAAAGATGAAGGACAGCTCTTTCATTTTCACTGATGTCCTTCTTGTGCTTGTGCTAGAATTCAACAATAAAATGATTGACCATTCAATTGTCAAAATCTTTTCCACCTAAGTGGGTAACTCCAGCTGTAGATTTCACTTCAAAGACTTAATCTTCAATAGTGAGGATTGACACCTCAAAAGTGCCACCTCCTAAATAAAAAAATCAGCACATTTCTTTTTTTTTTAATTTTTTTTAATTTTTTTTTTATTTATTAGAGAGAGAGAGAGAGAGAGAGAGAGAGAGAGAGAGAGAGAGATTGAGGCCAGCTCAGCCCACCAGGGGGCGGGCTGGCTGGAATGTGGTGCTGGGGGATTGAACCGTGGTCCCTGTGCTTCGCTGAACTTGTTCTAAGTAGGTGCTTTAGACCACTGAGCCATCTCTCCAGCCCCAATCAGCACATTTCTTTCAGCTCCAATCTTTTTGTCTAAGCCATAATCAATAGCAGCAGCTGTTGGTTCGCTGATAATTCTAAGTACATTAAGATCAGCAACAGTTCCAGCCTCTTTTGTTGCCTGATGCTGAGTCATTAAAGTAAATTGGTACAATGACCACAGCATTGATAACAGTCTACCCTAAATAAACTTCTGCAATTTCCTTCATCTTTGTCAGCAACATAGGAGACACCTCCTCTGGGTAGAAGTTCTTTGTCTCTCCTTTGTATTCAACTTGAACCTTGGGCATGCCTATATCATTCACCAACATGAAGGCCAGTGCTTCATATTAGACTGGACCACAGCATCATCAAATCTATATCCATTTAGATGCTTAGCATCAAAAAACTGTGTTGGTGGGGTTCATAGCCATTTGATTTTTGGCAGCATCTCCAATCAGTTGTTCGGTGTCAGTGAAAGCGACATAGCTTGCGGTGATTTGATTTTCATTGCATTGAATAACCACTGGCAATTATCTACACTTTTCTGTGCTGGAAGAAACCTACACAGGAGTAGGTGGTGCCAGGATCAATGCCAACTGCAGGCCCCTTCAACATGGTTGCTTGCATATAGGCCTGGCTGTGCTAGCAAAGATGGCACACAAGAAGCCCCTCACCTACTGGCATGTTCAATCCATAGCCTCTTTTTCAGTATTTTAGTAGTCAGAGCATCAGAAGATGAAAACATCTGCCTGTATCAGAAGAAATTAGCCTCTGAAATGATGTAATCTTCACATAGGTTTAAAAAGGCTTACTATGTATAATGGCATGTGGAGCCATTCATATATTTTAAAGCCACAGTAAACAAATACCATGAGCTCATTATATTTTAAATACAATTTTATGTATGTAGACAGTGTTTCAGAGAGAGGTAACTAGAGCAACTGCAGTTAAGTAAGACTGGTTAAGGCTGTTAACTGTTATAGATTGTCTAGGCTGTGCTCCTTAGCTCAACTACTGACATATTTTCCTAAGAGCAGAACCATTACTTTTCTTACAGCATTACTCCTCTAGCTATACCTTTTTTTAGACAGAGGGCTGGCATAGGAATTGTAGCTACTACACGATAGCTCATGTCTAGGTATAATCTATTGATCAAGAAGAGCAAAAGTATAGTCAACAAATTATGTATACAGACCACAATAGGATGTCTTGGGTAATAATATTCATGGAATAGTGAAACAATAAAAGAAAAACTTTGACAGAGGAGCCAAACTGACAATTGTCATGTGGCATAAAAAGTGATTTCTAACTACTTAATAGGTCTCCACAGTTAACATGAGCATAGGCAAAACTTCAATGGGATATTGTCTTTCAAGACTATAAGAAAGCAAGCAAATATTGTGAGTCTGTATGTATGTGTGTGTTTATGGATTAAACTAGTATTTAATTCACAGCAGAATAATCTAAGTGGTAACATACTTTATTTTCCTCAAAGGTAATATAAATGCTTGAAAACTCATACTTAATAAAGCTCTTTTAAAAAGGAAAGCAGTGAGGTCTGGGAAGACAGTTCCGTGGCTTAAGCATCTGCCCGGCAAGTGCAAGGTCCTGAGTTCAATCCCAGGTAACACACACACACACACACACACACACACACACACACACACAAATGTAAACCAGTGAGACAACTAGAAGAAACAAAATCAGGAAGTAAAATGTGAAGAATTCCACACAGACAACAGTTTGTAGAATAAGAAACAAAACAATAGACACAAATCAAGAAAGTAGAAAAAACACAAACAACTTTGTAACTTAAAGACATCTGATATGGAGGCAAATTATCTCAGCTCAAACTTTCTTCATGCCTCTCATACTGAGCAGCAATCACACTTGATTTAGAGATGTGCAGGCCAGGGACTCACTAACAGTACTATAATCTTTATAGGATCAGAAGTCCTACAGCATAGCTATGGTCTCAAAAGTTAGAAAAGCAGTCAAAAATCACATAAATGATGTCCACGTAACACATGGGAAAAAATAACCAATCCACTGACCTAGGCATATATTTGCTTGTTTTACGCCAGGAAAATCCATTTACAGCTCGAGGATGGGCCAAATATACAAATGAAAAGTCAATTTCTCCTTGGGATTGTTTGTCTGAATTTGTATCGGGAGTGGTAACAGCTGTCCGCCAGTTTTCTACATTATACCACACCTTTAAAAGACAGTCATCCTAAAGAAAAAAGGTAGAAAAATTAAACTGAAAACGAAATTAAACTGAAAGTTAATTTAAACAGTCAAACTAAGATTTTTTCTCTCTCAAAAGTGCCATGAATTTAGAGATAGCAGGATTGGTTAGCCAGAGAAAATAAGAAAAGCTCTGATTGTTACAATTTTCAGTCAGTATTCCTTAACTGTACTTTTGAGAATTGAAGTATATAAATGTTTCTACTGTATTTCAGAACAGTGTTACTAAATACCATATACTTTAGGAAACACTGAAAGATGAAATTTAAGAACTCTCTTCCCTAAAACCAAATATCAAATAAGAAAGCAGAACCACCAGCAAAAATACAGAGGCTAACACTTATTGAGCAAAAAGACACATGTATTTCATGGATTATCGAAAAACTTTTCAAAGAAAATGTTAACAATGACGACTAGTAAGTAACTTAATATTACATAAAGCATTCTAATCAAATTTGTGCCTAATTTGGGAAATAAGGGAAGGACAAGGGAGACTAAAATGTGGTAAGTGTTGCTTTTAATATAAAATTAATTTCTACTATAAAATTAATCAGAATAAAATTTGACTTCTCTCCTAAAAAAAATTGCACATTCAGTTTGCAGAATTCTTTGAGCCATGAAAACTCTCAAAACACTATTATTCGATGAACTGTGTGGTATACTAATGATTAAAAATAAATCAAGAAAATACAGTTCTGAAATCAACAGGTGATAACTAGGTACAGATACATGCACTAAAAGAATGGTTACCACGGTCCCTTTATAAAGCCTATAACCTTACATTTTAAATAAAGTCTAATACACATATCAACTAAAAAATAATACAAATAGAAGCTATAATTTATTATCCACTGCATACAAGGAACTATGCTACTCACTTTATACAGATTCTCTAAATTAATCCTATGATTAGTAATTTGTGAAGTAGGTGTTGTTATCCTCATTTTACCCAAGAAAAAGGCTTAAAAAGATAAAGTTGGCTAAGATGGAAACGCTGGTAAACTATAGATTTATGTAAATCTAAGCTGTTTCAATCAGACCATACTGTCGCTTAATATGATTATATCCTATCTTTTGCTATTTAATATTTTAATTGCAAATAAGATATCCAAGATAAATAAAATGTCACCTAATATCCATAAAGTTTCAAAATGAAGTGTGATTACACAATTTCACAATACCATGTCCACAATTTACCTTCCCAGCAGTGGCAAAAAATTCTCCATCTGGTGAAAATTTCATCAAATGGACTTGGGAAGCAGTTCTGTAAATTAAAGAGGTAAGATATAGTTTGCAAAAAAACTAAACAAAATATGAAATATTCTCAAAATCATACTCTAGCAACTACTTCAGATATAAAGATTTTTAACAACATACATACACATGATTGACTGATTACAGTAGTGGGGACTGCACCAGGCTGTCATACTGAGCTTCTTCCTCAGTCTGTGTTTCTTTTCCTTTCTTTTTTTTCCTCTTTTCTCTCTTTTTTTTCTTCTATCTCTGTTTTCCCTTCCCTTCTCTTCCCTCTATCCTGCCTTCCCTTTCTGTTCCTTTCCCTTTCCTCCCCTCCCCTTCCATTCTGACATCCTGTTATACTAGTTTACTAGATTATCACTGGTCTCTCACTATCTATTCAATGCAATATTACAAGCATTTTTTTTTTTTTAATTTGATGCAAGGTCTCACTACTCAGCTCAGATCCAGTGATCTTCCTGTTTTCTGCCTTCCCAGTGCAAGAATTACAGGCTTAGGCCACCACGCCCGGTCTCAGTAGCCTGCTCTGTGCACCTGGGGCAGGGCCAACATAGCAATGTGGTGCCAGGCATCAAGCCCTGATCCCTGCACTGTCCTAAGTAGGTGCTTAGTCCACTGAGCTATCTCATTGGCCTATTACAAAAATTTTTATAGCAATTTGGAACACAATAAGCACTTAATAAATATCTGCTAAATTAACATAATCAGGAATTACTATCTGAAGGGCATGAAAAAATTAAGCTTACTGATTCATACTTCCAAACTGTGTCATAGAAATGAAATACCAATTCCATTCACTTATTGATAATCATAAAATACCTGTTTTTCCAAATAGTCATTATTCCTTTTGGACATTTTCATTTCCATTTCAAGTTAGGTCAGTTAATACTTAATCAGATATACATACTACACCGTTTTAAATTTTTGCCCAAATACTGCAAAAAATAATAATTTGTAAAATGTTCTCTTCCCTGTACTTTTCTAATCAGTTTTTAACCATAACTTTTTAAAATGCATTAACCTCTAAATTGCATATTTCCTTCACGTTTTTCTCCCTTGCTGTTTTTTGTCTTACAGAAATACTGTAGTGATACAATCAAAGCACTTTTTTTTTTTTTTTTTTTTAAGACAGTACTTCACCACATTACGCAAATTGTTCTGGAACTCCTGAGCAAAATACCTACCAACTCAGCCTTCCAAATGGCTGAGACTACAGATTGGTGCAACTACAGCTGGTTGGTAAAATTATTAATTTTTCCCTTCCTTTCACTTTCTAGTTTTAGTGTTATATCTAGAAAGTCTTTCTTTTCCCTTTTTTAAAAAAATTTTAGGGAAGGGTCTACAGAGTATTCAGGTTCTCAGTACTACATCGAATTCGTAGTGATCTGCCTATTTAGAGCCTCCCAAGAGCTAGGATTACAGGCACACACCACCATACCTAGTCTCAATGGCCATCTCAGTGCACCCTAGGGGCAGAGCTAGCATAGCAGGCCTGGGGATTGAACTCCTGGCCCTTGCACCTGGTTGCAGGCACTTTAATCCGCTAGAAAGTCTTTCTCTAGCTCTCAAGCACAATATTTTGCCCAACAATAGAACATAATTACAAATATAAGCCAAATATATCATTTAAACTTCCTACTAGTAAGCTACATGTGATGGCACATGCATGTAATTTCAACTGCTTGTAATGCTGAGACAGGAAGATCCCAACTTTGGGATCAGTTTGGGCAACTTAGAAAGACTGCTACAAAACAAAATTTTTAGAAGGCAGGGGATTTACCTCTTTGGTACAGAACTTGGCTAGCTTGTGAATGCCCCTGGTTTGACCCTCACTAAAGGAGGGAAAAAGAAAACCTATCAGCCATATTAAAAAAGAAAACAAGAACAGGTGAAATTAATTATATGTTACTTAACCTAATATGCAAATAATACTATCAGTTCAACATGTAATGAATAAAAAATCTGTTATGGATAGTTTATATTATTAAAGGCTAAGTTTTTGAAATCTAGTGTTTACTTATTACACACTGTATATGTAATAAGATATTTTGAATTCTTTTTTTGTGTGTGTGCTGAGTTTTTGAAATCCAGAATTTTCTAGCACATCCAACTGGGACTAACCACATTTCAAGGGCTAAGTAGCAAAGTAAGAGCCTATAATACTGGCTACTGAAGCTGTAAAACAGAGAAGTTTACCTATATTTTCTCCAATATTTCTGCTTCACTGTACAGAAATTCAGTATATTCCTCCATCTGACACTTTGACACCAAGTACAAAAGAGACTTTAACTCACTTTCCCTTCCCTAAAGTTAGTTAATTATGCTGCTTTCTACACTGAGCACCTAAGTACTACTGGGTTTAAACCTAGATCCTCATGTCTGTTTCTATATTAGCAATAAACTGTTTGATCAATTACAGCTTCATTGTATACTTTCATTTTATTTTCTTTCATAGTTTCCCTGGTTTTCCCACTTTATTCTTTCAAATAAAATTAAGAATTATCCCAATTAAGAATTCCAGTAAAACTCTCACAAAAATTATGAGAATATACAAATTAATATGGGAAAAACAAACTTCATAATACAAGTCATTTAAATGCAAAAAAGTATCTTTCTTGTATAATTAAGTAATATCATTTAATGATCTTCACATCTTTTTTAAAGAAATAATAACGAGAAAGAAAAAAAAACTTTAATCATTAAATGCTCCTTTCAAAAGATCAGCAGAGATCATCAGTACAATTATCCAAAATATCCTGCATATATGCATAAATATATCTTTTTTTAAAGTAACTTTGTTGAGAAACACATAGCAATGAGACAGTTTCAAAACCAATTAGTAGGACAGTTTCAATAATTAATACATTGCATACTGTTGTCTTCTTAGTTTTTATTCATAGTACAAGATGCAGATATGATATCCTGTCCACAAACACTATTAGAACAACTCTTTCTATTCATTGAATTAAGAGAAAGTAGCTGTATATCTATCCTATTTTCAATATACAGATACAAAATGTCCTTCATTTGTATTCCAAAAATAGGGAATGCTTCATGAATTTGCGTGTCACCCCTGTGCAGGGGCCATGCTAATCTTCTCTGTGTCGTTTCAATTTTAGTATATGTGCTGCTGAAATGAGCAATGATCTTCTCATCTTATATATTCCTTATATAAGACATTTGGAATATGAAAAATAGTGAATTCTTGGTGTAAGAAAGGTGTCATACACAAAAAGAAATCAGTATTGGTGTGACTTGACAAGTTAAAATGCATTTATAATCCAATTAAACCACAAAGAACAAGTATATCAGTTTAATCTCCTAATTAATTGCTTACTTGCAATGCCAAATGCATTTCCAATCTCCAAAGTTAAGATCTGTTTTATCTAAATGTTCATCTTCTTTTGGCTTCTTTAAATTAGTATTAGACCAGAGTTGCAAACAACTTGAACCAGTTAAAAGACGACTACCTGAGAGAAGGAAAAAAAAATTCACTATTTGTTATTTAGGTATTTAACATTGAGTTAAACTACAGGTTTAAGAATTTCACATAATACTATAAAAGCAATACAACTTATAAAAAGATGGACAAAAAGATTATTTGGTGAAGAGGAAGAATTACATGGGTTAATTTTGTTGAAACAGTCTGGAAAAAGAGAGGAATAGATCTTTCGATCTCTCAATTCAACAAACATTTAATGAGTATCTTCTTTTTACCACACACTGCACTAAGTAAGCACTGGATATATACTGACAAATAAAGTACTGCCTTTTTTCATGAGTTCACATTCCAGTAGAGAGAAAAACATGGGAACATTACAATTCACTATAAAAGTGTCACAAACATGATAGAAAGGTGTGCGAAGTATTAGGGAGGCAAAACTATGTGTGTCTGTAGTAGAAGTATCAGGGAAAATCAGGACCTGCAACCTGGTACTTAGGGGATTAAGAGTAGGAAAGGAGAGGAGAAAGGAGACAGGCATTTCAGATATAGCACCTAACACAAAAGCATGAAGGTACACAACCTCAATTCCTCAAAGCTGCCTTTTAATCTTGGGCAGTTAAGGACTAAGGTAGTATAAAAGGAAATGAGGTTGCAAAAATTGGCAGGATGAGATTAAGAAGCATTTTTTCAGATTCATAAGGAGTCTGAGCTTTATTATAGGGAGTTAGAAGTGAAAAGTTTTGAAGAAAGAAGAGGAAGTTTATAACTGTATCTGTGTTTCACAACAAGGGCTATAAACAGTGCCATCAACAGACGGACTTGAAAAAGCCTATGACCCTCTCTCCACTGAGACAGTATTCTAAAATAATATTATAAAAGTACACTTCTCGGGGCTGGAGAGATGGCTCAGTGGTCTAAAGCACCTACTTGGAACAAGCTTAGCAAAAGCATCGGGGACCGCGGTTCGATCCCCCAGCACCACATGCCA